>NC_036852.1:9408855-9446688 GCF_002910315.2 Salvelinus sp. IW2-2015
AATGAGAGAAAATCTGTGAGAGAAAGCTGGTTGAGTCTGCTTTCAACAGACACTGGTAGACAAATGCACCTTTCAGCAGGACAATAGCCTAAAACACAAATCCAAAAATACACTGAGTTGCTTACCAAGGCGACTTTGAAAGTTCCTGAGTGGCCTAGTTACAGTTTTGACTTCAATTGGTTGAACATCTATGGTATGTCTGTCTAGCAATGATCAACAACCAAGTTGACAGACCTTATCTAACATGTATTGATTCAGGGGAGTAAATGAGATATTTCTGTATTCATTTCCAATACATTTGCTAACATTTAGATGTCAAGTGAGGAATATTTTAAACTCTGCAATCAATGGTTTTTGCATTGCATACATTTTGAGTGAGGGAAAAAAGGGGAGTCTCCGCTCCCACTGTTACCGTGTAGCGAGGTTGAATACAAATAAATGGAATAGAGCTAAGCACAGGCAAAATCTGTGAGGAAAAGCTGGTTGAGTCTGCTTTCCAACAGACACTGGTAGACAAATGCACCTTTCAGCAGGACAATAGCCTAAAACACAAATCCAAAAATACACTGGAGTTGCTTACCAAGGCGACTTTGAAAGTTCCTGAGTGGCCTAGTTACAGTTTTGACTTCAATTGGTTGAACATCTATGGTATGTCTGTCTAGCAATGATCAACAACCAAGTTGACAGACCTTATTCTAACATGTATTGATTCAGGGGASTAAATGAGATATTTCTGTATTTCATTTCCAATACATTTGCTAACATTTAGATGTCAAAGTGAGGAATATTTTTAAACTCTGCAATCAATGGTTTTTGCATGGCATACATTTTAGAGTGAGGGAAAAAGGGGAGTCTCYGCTCCACTGTTACCGTGGAGTTGCCCTCTATATTTTGAGAGCGGTTACATTTCCCCAGCTCCACAGCTGTTTACCAAAACAAGTGTCCRGAGCATTTATACAACTGACAACATCTGAACCAGTCCAGCAGAGTTTACTCAAGATTTTTTATGATGGTGTTTTTTAACTTTGTTAGCCAGCTACTGTCAGGATTCCAAAAGTGGTGAGTGAAGGAGTCAGGCGCAGAGAGCAGGGTAGTTTAATATTCCAAAATACCGGAGAGACGGTCACGCCACACACACACACACACAAGGGCACGTAAAGTCCCAGTCCAAACAAACAGGACTAAACAGAATAGGAACAGACACCACAAGAATGAACGAAACACCACAAACAGAAAAACAAGCCCGCACAAAAGTCGGCGGGCCAACTGGGTTTAAATAGACCACAATCAAACCTAAACACGAAACAGGTGCAACAAATCAGACACAACTAAATGAAACAGAAAAGGGGATCGGTGGCAGCTAGTAGGCCGGGCGACGACGACCGCCGAGCGCTGCCCGAACGGGAAGGAGGCACCATCTTCGGCAGGATTCGTGACAGCTACAGACCTCAGAGTATAGGAAAACTTGGTTAATTCATTTTTTTTTTACAGTTCACCTTTAGATCTGGGAGGCCAGGTAGGTATATTCAATACAACTGCATTTATCCATCCAGGGGCACTTAATAAAAGGTAAACCAGTTACAAGTACAGTATCACGATCAACATCACACCCTCCAAATACAAAATGCAATACACAACAGATCTCATTCCCCAATACAATACATAATACACAATACAATAACGTATTAATAAGTGGAATGCAGCCTGGTTGGAACTAAACACTGCCGTATCTGTGGTACTCCAGGACCAGGGTTGTCTATAGGCAAATTAGAGGAAAATCGTCTAAAATTGTTTGCCAGAAGCCTGTTTTTCGGTAAGCGCACCTCTGCACTACAGCATATGTCAGGTTAATTTGACATGATTTGACCTGCTCCTCTGATGTCATATCCATTTCCTGGAAGTCCCTGTCTTTTGTGGAAAACAGAATCGAAAGAGACAATGYACTCAAACCATAAAAAGGAAAAACCAAGGAGGCAGAGATGCCAAAAATATTCTTAATTTAATTACATGCGCAAAAACATACATAGAAGTTCCAGTGCAATAAAGTGAAAAACAAAAATAGAACATACATTTCAGCGTCTATGCCATCTTCTGTGCACGGATTACGGCATAGAAGCAGAAACAATGCTCTATTTTTTTTTATTTTGTTCAGCACTTTATTGCACTTTGCGCTGGCACTTTTTGTATTCTTTCGAGCATGACATTAAACTAAGAATATGTTTTGGCATCTCTGCCTCCTTGGTTTTTCCTATTTATGGTTTGAGTGCAAAAATGTGCAGCTCCCGAGTAGCGCAGTGGTCTAATGCACAGCATCTCAGTGCTTGAGGTGTCACTACAGACACCGTGGTTTGAATCCAGGCTGTATCACAACTGGCCGTGATTGGGTGTCCCATAGGGTGGTGCACAATTGGCCCAGTGTCGTCCGGGTTTGGCCGGTGTAGGCCGTCATTGTAAATAAGAATTTGTTCTTAACTGACTTGCTTAGTTAAAAAAATATATATATATATTTAACCTTTATTTAAGTACAGTGCACTAAGAAAAACTTCAGACCCCTTGACTTTTTCCACATTTTTCTACGTTAAAGCCTTATTCTAAAATGTATTAAATAAAAAGATCCTCATCAATCTACACACAATACCCCATAATGACAAAGCAAAAACAGGTTTTTACAAATTTTTGCAAATGTATTAAAAATAAGAAACAGAAATTCCTTATTTACATAAGACCCTTTGCTATGAGACTCGAAATTGAGCTCAGGTGCATCCTGTTTCCATTGATCATCCTTGAGATGTTTCTACAACTTGATTGGAGTCCACTGTGGTAAATTCAATTGGTTGGACATGATTTGGAAAGGCACACACCTGTCTATTGTATATAAGGCCCACAGGTGACAGTGCATGTCAGAGCAAAAGCCAAGCCCTGAGGTCGAAAKAATTCTTCGTAGAGCTCCGAGATAGGATTGCGTCGAGGCACAGATCTGTGGAAGGGTGCCAAAAAATGTTTGCACCATTGAGGGTCCCCAAGAACACAGTGGCCTCTATCATTCTTTAATGGAASAAGTTTGGAACCACCAAGAATCTTCCTAGAGCTGTCCGCCCTGCCACATAGCATTCGGGGGGGAAGGGCCTTGGTCAGGGAGGTGACCAAGAACCCAATGCCCACTCTGACAGAGCTCCATAGTTCCTCTGTGGAGAAGGGAGAACCTTCCAGAAGGACAACCATCTCTGCAGCACTCCACCAATCAGACCTTTATGGTAGAGTAGCCAGACGGAAGCCACTTCTCAGTAAAATGTACATGACAGCCCTCTTGGAGTTTGCCAAAAGGCACCGAAAGACTCTTAGACCATGAGAACCAAGATTATCTGGTATGATGAAACCAAGATTGMACTCTTTGGCCTGAATGCCAAGCGTCACGTCTGGAGGAAATCTGGCACCATCCCTACAGTGAAGCATGGTGGTGGCCGTATCATGCTGTGGGGATGTTTTTCAGCGGCAGGGACTGKGAGACTAGTCAGGATCGAGGGAATGATAAATGGAGCAAAGTACAGAGAGATCCTTGATGAAAACCTGTTCCAGAGCACAGCTCTAACATCTCTGGAGAGACCTGAAAATAGCTGTGCAGCGACGCTCTCCATCCAACCTGACAGTTTGAGAGGATCTGCAGAGAAGAATGGGAGAAGTATGCCAAGCTTGTAGTGTCGTACCAAAGAAGACTCAAGGCTGTAATCTCTGCTTCAACAAAGTACTGAGAAAAGGGTCTGAATACTTATGTAAATGTAATGTTTTTCTTCTAAAAACCTATTTTTTCTTTGTCATTAAGAGGTATTGTGTGTAGATTGATATGCTTTTTGATCCATTTAAGAAGAAGGCTGTAACGTAACAAAATGTGGAAAAAGTCAAGGGGTCCGAATACTTTCCGAATGCACTGTACATTCTGAACTATATRGTACTTACTGTAAGCACTAGCCATCTATCATCTAAGCCTGGGCGCAAACCCTCATACTGGTTCTCCTTGATGGTCTGGTTTCCCAAATAATTGCTTGGGACAATTTGTGCAAGTACAGTTGAAGTCGGAAGTTTACAGCCAAATACATTTAAACTCAGTTTTTCACAATTCCTGACATTCAATCCAAGTAAAAATTCCCTGTCTTAGGTCAGTTAGGATCACCACTTTAATTTAAGAATGTGAAATGTCAGAATGATAGTAGAGAGAATGATTTATTTCAGCTTTTATTTCTTTCATCACATTCCCAGTGGGTTAGAAGTTTATATACACTCAATTAATATTTGAATTGCCTTTAAATTATTTAACTTGTGTCAAACGTTTCGGGTAGCCTTCCACAAGCTTCCCACAATAAGTTGGGTGGCGCATTCTGAGAGCTGGTGTAACTGATAACAGTTCTGTAGCTCTTGCTCGACACACAATGTTTAAGTTCTGCCCCATATTTTCTATAGATTGAGGTCAGGGCTTTGTGATGGCCACTCAATACCTTGACTGTGTCTTAGCCATTTTGCCACAACTTGAAAGTATTGGGTCATTGTCATTTGGAAGACCCATTTGCGACCAAGCTTTAACTTCCTGACTGATGTTCAGATGTGCTCAATATATCCACATAATTTTCCTTCCTCTGAGCACATCTATTTTGTGAAGTGCACCAGTCCGCCCCTGCAGCAAAGCACCCCCACAACATGATGCTGCCACCCCCGTGCTTCACGGGTTGGGATGGTTCCTCCTAGGTTTCTTCTTATGGTTCTGGCCTTTCCAGGGAGTTTTTCCTAGCACATGCTTCTTCACGCGATTGCTTGCCTGTTTGGTAGGCTGGTTCTGTACTGCACTTTGTGACATCAGCTGGGTAAGAAGGGCTTTAAAAATCACATTGATTGATTGTTCTTCGGCTTGCAAGCCTCCCTTCCTCCAAACATAACGATGGTTTTATGGCTGTTTATGGCTCTTTTTTATGGCTGTTTTGGAGCAGTGGCTTCTTCCTTGCGGAGCCGCCTTCAGTTTAGTTTATGACTTGTTTTACTGTGGATATAGATACTTTTGTACCTGTTCTCCAGCATCAACAAGGTCTTTTGCTGTTGTTCTGGGATTGATTTGCACTTTTTGCACCAAAGTACGTTCATCTCTAGGAGACAGAATGCGTCTCTCTGAGCGGTATGACGGCAGCGGGTCCCATCGCATTAATACGTGATAACTATTGTTTTGTACAGATGAACATGGTACCTTCAGGCGTTTGGAAATTGCTCCCAAGGATGAACCAGACTTGGAGGTCTACAATGTTTTTTTGAGGTCTTGGCTGATTTCTTTTGACTTTCCCATAATGCCACAAAGAGGCACTGAGTTTGAAGGTAGGTCTTGAAATACATCCAGGACACCTCCAATTGACTCAATTATGTCAATTAGCCATCAGAAGCTTCTAAGCCATGACATCATTTTCTGGAATTTTCCAAGCTGTTTAAAGGCACAGTCAACTTAGTGTATGTAAACTCTCTGACCCACTGGAATTGTGATACAGTGAATTATAAGTGAAATAATCTGTCTGTAAACAATTGTTGGAAAAATGACTTGTGTCATGCAAAGTATACCTAACCGACTTGCCAAAACTATAGTTTGTTATAAGAAATTTGTGGAGTGGTTGCAAAACGAGTTTTAATGACTCCAACCTAAGTGTATTAATCTTCCGAATTCAACTGTAGATGCCATGGACTGTCTAGTATCAATGTTTGTTAACACAGTATACAAAAATGTATGCTTAAAATACTTTCATGCAAGAGTCATGTAAAATTAAATCAGGAACAAGTTGGAAGAAATGCTCAGGAAAGTAGTTTACCCAGAACAAAATAAACAGTCTCATGACGAAATGCTCATAGAGCAGTAACAGTAATTGAGGAACACAGAAAAGTCTCATGAGGAATGCTCTAGACATAACATTACATTCAGGACACCACAGAAAGGTCATGAGGAATGCTCAGAGAACAGTAACATTACATTCTGAGGAACCACGAAGTCTCATGACGGAATGCTCAGTAGAGCAGTAACATTACATTCTTTATTTTTCCCCTTTTCCGTGGTATCCAATCGCTAGTAATTACTATCTTGTCTCATCGCTACAACTCCCGTAGTCGGGAGAGACGAAGGTCGAAGCCATGCGTCCTCGACGCACAACCCAACCAAGCCGCACTGCTTTTAACACAGCCGCCTCCAACCCGGAAGCGCCGCACCAATTGTCGGAGGAAACACCTGCACCGGCCCTCGGTTAGCGCGCACTGGCCGCCGCCACAGGAGTCGCTGGAGTGCGATGAGACAAGGATATCCCTACCGGCCAAACCCTCCCTAATCCGGACGACGCTAGGCCAATTGTGCGTCGCCCCACGGTCCTCCCGGTCGGCTGCGACAGAGCCTGGGMGCGAACCCAGAGACTCTGGTGGCGCAGCTAGCGCTGCGATGCAGTGCCCTAGACCACTGCGCCACCCGGGAGGCCCAGTAACATTACATTCTGAGGACACCACAGAAAAGGCTCATGTGACTCCCAGTGCTGTTGGAGTCAGACAAGCCTCCCACTCCTCCACTTTATGTAACCATCCTCTCATCACTCTGTATCGAACCACGGGCACAACTGCTTGACATTACAGTTGCCCTGTAATGTGCTGTGAGCTTTTAGAGGTGCTCATTTCCCCCAAAATGGATAATGTAGCAATCATCCTGTGTGGCTCAATTGGTTGTGTTTTCAATTCCAATTCCTGCATGGATCCCATATACTGTAACTACAAAGTCTCTTTGGATAAAAGCATATGCTAAATGGCATAAATTACTATTACTACTATCAGATTGCCAAATAGTCTGTGTGTTGTTGTAAAAGAGACGTGTCCATCATTGTGATTCAAAGTGAATGTGTAAGATCCCAGTTTATATATAGAGTTAGTGAACTCATTACGTCATTCTGTGAGAGTAATAACGTGCCTTTGTACGTCGATGCAGCGAGCAAGTCTTTCATCTGACTGATCTTTCATTTCAAAGAGCCCTAATCCCACCTCTGCCATCTGTTAGCCCCTATAGCTGACAAGGAGAGGGCTTCTTGGGTCTCCTTCCTGTTTTGCTCCTCTGATGGGGCGCTTGGTTGCTCTGTTCTCACACCGGAATATGCTAGTGTATGTTTGACAGCTTTTTTTGCCAGGGGAGAAATAAAAGGTGTCACGTGTGACCTCCAGATGTTAGTTTTACACTTTTATATATATATATATATATATATTATTATTTTTTTACGTTAAGCGCACGTTACTTTTGGATCAAGATGGCAAAATGAACAAGTCAATAAAAAATTTGTTGTTGATCCCTTTCCTTTAATTAGACACTAAAGAGTGACAGTTAAGCAGAAATATAACATGGTGTCAGTTTCCAACTCCCAGTCAAAATAATTCGGGAGTCATCGGGAGTTCCAACACCGTCGATGGATTGGGATTCAAACTTACCTGACGCATGCATAAATTTCCGACAGCATGCAGAGATGTTCTCTGGACTGCTACGTGCTAAGAACGAGAAGTGCAGCTATCTCCTGTTGTGGATGGGGGAAAGGAAGAGGCAAAGGTGCTGAAAACATATGAAAAGTATGATGACTACATCATGCCCAAGGCGAACCCGATTTTTGCTAGGTAAAAGTTAAGAAAATAAATCCAAGGTGTAAGCGAGTCCGTCGAGCAGTTTGTTACAGATGCTAAAATTGCTAGTTAAAGACTAACTATCCAAACAGTGACGAGATGGTTAGAAATTTGATTTTTAAATGAYAAACTCACCTAGCGCGTGAAAAGCTATTGAGTAATGGCTCATCAGATTTGACTTTGGAAGAATCCATAGACATTGGGCGCTCACACGAGCTAGCACAGGAACAGTGGAGGACCATGACTAGCGATAACACAGCTAGTGCTGCTACAGCTGGTCAGGCAGTGCATGCTATCAGCCAAAGAGAATACGGAGGACACATACACGACGCAATGAGTCGGAGCTACGGGGATATTGCAAAGAGGACCAAAATATGTGGAACTTGCGGGAGAGAACGCAGTGACAATGAGGAATGTCCAGCAAAAAGGCAGTGCTACAATTGTAGGAGATTCAATCACTTCTCCAAGTTATGTAGAGCACATACTCAAAACACAGCAGCCACAGCGCAGGATGAGCACTGTGCATGCTGTAGTTGAGGACATGGCCACAGAGCAGATGGACGAACTGTACATCGACTGTCACAAGAGAACACATTAGAACAAACAGTGAGCAGGCGTTTGCTGAGGTTGTACTTGGACAAGAAAGGCACAAAGTTAGATTTAAACTGGATACAGGTGCCCAGGTGAACCTAATACCAGCAAACAGGTTCAGGGATATGTTTGGTAGTGCAGTTCTCAAACCAGCAACATGTCAACTCACAGGGTATGGTGGTGAACCACTGGATGTTAAAGGGACATGTAACTTCAAATGTAGACATAAGGACACTGCAGTCATGTTAGGGTTCTACTTTTTCAGCACACAAGCACCACCCATCTTAGGGCTGAAAGCTTGCCTAGACATGGATTTAAGCAAACTGGTGTTGTCTGTCAATACAAATGCAACACGGGATGTAACTAACATTGAGGAGTTGTCTGACGTGTTCCAAGGTATCAGAGAGTTCCCAGGAGATGGCAACAACCACATCGACCAAGGCAACACCAGTTGTGTATCCACCACGGAGGATCCCATTCACGTTCCAAGCTCGCCTGAACGTCATGRAGAAGGGCAAAATCATTGTAAAGGAGACAGGGTCAATGCACTGGTCGAAGTGGAAAAGCCGCGCACTGGAGAACTGAGGGTATGCCCACAAGACCTGAACAAGGCAATCCAGAGACCACACTACCCACTCCAGACGTTGGAGACTGGAGCACAGTACTTCAGCGTCCTCKATGCAAGGTCCGGTTACTGGGCGATTAAGCTAACAGAAGAATCTTCCAAGTTAACCACATTCAACACTGTAGTTGGCCGATACAGGTTCCTGAGGCTCCCCTTTGGCCATATTTCAGTGCAAGATTAGTTTCAGAGAATGAACGATGAGACATACGAAGGCCTCAATGGAGTTTCAGTAATCGTCAACGACATCCTGGTGCATGGCCATAMCAAGGCTGAATACGACACCAACCTAAGAGCAATGCTGGAGAAAACCAGAGAGAGAGGGGTGAAGCTCAACCCAGAGAAAAGCATCATCTGTGTACCAGAGGTGAGGACACAAAATGATCAGGAGAAGGTGAAAGTGATCAAGGAGATGGAGTCAGAGGAACACRGCTGAGCTGGAGACCATTCTGGGGATGATCAACTACCTCGCCAGGTTTGTTCCCAGACTGTGAGGTAAACACACCACTACGTCAGCTCCTGAAACAGAGCAGTGAGTTTGTGTGAGACACAACTCATTACGCTGCGTAACAGCAGATGAAAGAGCTCGTCACAAGGCCCTGTACTCACCTACTTTGATCCCCACAAGGAGTTCCAAAAGTGGATTAAGAGCAGTCCTCCTACAAGAAGAAACGCCAATCGCGTATGCTTTATAATTATCAAACCAGACAGAGGAAAACTATGCCCAAATCGAGAAATAACTCTATCCACCCTGTCCAGAAAGTCAATCACATACAACAACATACTGAGTGAGGGCATGGATACACAAGTACAYACAGTTATCAACAATGTGCCGGGGAGTGACAGCAAACTAACTGAAATCAGAAAAGCAACTTCTCACACTGAAACAGACTATTCAGGCAGGTTGGCTTGAATCAAGAAAATAAAAAAAGAAGCCCAACCACTGTTGTTGAGTACTGAAACCACAGAGACGAGATCTGAGCTGGATGGTACTCTGTTCAAAGGTGAGAAAATCATTGTGACGCACACACTCAGACAAGACATGCTCAAACGCATAGACACAGAGCACATGGGCATGGAGAAATGTAACCATCGGGCTAGAGATGTTGTATTTTGGCCAGGCATGGGAAAAGAGAGAGTCAATGATAGAGGCTTGTAGTACATGCATAGAGCACTGCAACTCTAACCCAAAAGAGCCAATGAAATCACACACTCCATCCCTGAGAGGCCATTGCCACAGATCTAGTCATGGAATGGAGAGGACTATGTAGTCGCTGTAGATTACTACAGTAGGTACTTTGATCTTGAGAGACTATACAGCACCACTTCATCAGAAACAAACTGAAAACCCCATGTTTTCCAGGCTAGGAATTGCATAGACTCTTAGCGATAATGGGATTTACAGCTCAGCTGAATTAAAAAAAATGTTGCACAGGCATGGGACTTCAAACACATCACAACCAGCACCCATTACCCACTAAGCAATGGGCTTGTGGAAAAAAACTGTGAAGTCCAAGAGCAGAGAGGAAGGACCCATACCCCTCCATGCTGGATTACAGAAACACTCCAGTGGATAATCTGAAGTCACTTGTACAGATGTTGATGAGCAGAAGGCAATGCTCCATCCTCCCTACCACATGTAAACAGCTGCAGCCACAGGTGGTGTGTCAGACATCCGTGCGTGCCAGGAGAGAACAGTGCTAACGTAGACAAAAACCAGATGAAACGCCAGACTGTCTGTCTGTTTTGCAGTCAGGAGACATTGTTCGCTACCAACACCACGACACAGGAAACCTGCCACTGTCATCCAYATGGCARGTACTGAAAGGTCATATCACATCCAAACCAATGAGGRACAATCTTACCGCAGAAACCGCCGCCACCTGCAAACAAAAGAAAATGCACCACACAAACATCCAACATGTGGAGCCAGAAACCRTTCAAACAACCACTGGAACAGACTGAAACACAAGTCACTCAGGTGAGCCAACACAAGGTCTCACTTCCAGGTCAGGCTGCAGGGTCAAACCAAAGACTATGATTAACCTGTAAATTGTAAAGGGTGAAGGGCAGATCGCTGCCCTAACGGACATTGTTTTACACACACACACAAAAAGAGAGGAAAAGAAAGTGTTATGAAAATGTTTTGTTCAATATGTTAAATGTAGTACATGTTGAGGTGTATATGTTTATCACAGGTTTTACATACCTGAATGTAACGGTCGTCTTGTGGTGAATGAGCTGACCAAGGCGCAGCGGGTGATGAATACATAATGAATATTTATTAACAGAACGACGAAACACGAAAACTCTTTAACAAACTACAAAACAAATAAACGATGTAGACTGACCTAAAACATGAGAACTTACAAATACACGAAGAACGCACGAACAGGTACGGACTACAAACAAACGCTACAGTCCCGTGTGGTACGAACATACATACAGACACGGAAGACAATCACCCACAAACAAGCAGTGAGAACAGCCTACCTTAATATGGTTCTCAATCAGAGGAAACGTCAAACACCTGCCTCTAATTGAGAACCATATCAGGCAACACATTAAACCCAACATAGAAACACTTAACATAGAATGCCCACCCCAACTCACGCCCTGACCAACTAAACACATACAAAAACAAGGGAAAACAGGTCAGGAACGTGACACTGAATGTTTGATTCAGCAAATACAAATGTTTACTAGTTATCCGGTATCCAGGAAAGTACTTAGTGGTAAAAGTAGTCATAAGAATATTATCAAGGCACAAGGCGAGACCCAGATGCAGACACAAGAGGCATATGGTTGGAGTCTTACAATGTTTAATATTCCAAAGGGGTAAGCAAGAGAATGGTCGTGGACAGGCAAAAAGGTCAAAACCAGATCAGAGTCCAGGAGGTACAGAGTGGCAGACAGGCTCGTGGTCAAGGCAGGCAGAATGGTCAGGCAGACGGGTACAGAGTCCAGAAACAGGCAAGGGTCAAAACCGGGAGSACTAGAAAAAGGAGAATATCAAAAGGAGTATGGGGAAAAACACACTGGTTGACTTAACTAAACATTCAAGATGAACTGGCACAGAGAGACAGGAAACACAGGGATAAATACACTGGGGAAAATAAGCGACACATGGAGGGGGTGGAGACAATCACAGGAACAGWTGAAACAGATCAGGGYGTGACAAATATGGTTGAAATCAATGCATACTTACTTGTTATCTTCAAAAGAATGGAGATGTAAATTCCTGCTAGGATATATTATGTTCAGTGTGATTATGTCTAGCCTATCACATCATTGGCATAAAGGTCACGTAAGTTTATGTCAAGCGCACGCAGGGTTGGGTATGTTACTTTCTAAATGTAATCYGTTACAGTTACTAGTTACCTGTCCAAAATTGTAATCTGTAACGTAACTTTTGGATTACCCAGACGCAGTAAAGTAATCTGATTACATTCAGATACTTTTATTACTTTCCCTTTAAAAGGCATTAGAAGAAGACAAAAATGTATGTTACCAATTGAACAACATCTATTGCAGGATAAATCAATGTTAAAGTTTACATAGCTGGCCATATGTGGATGTTAAATTGTACTTTATGGGTTGGTTATGTAGGCTTCTTCTAACCCATTGCTTTCTACTACATATAATAATACGATTCAATTATATCTTTACATTAAAAACCAAAGTCTATCAGAATTCCAGTCATTCCAATAAATGTTATACCCCTTGATCTTCAAGAATAGAACTTGAAAATATGGAAGTATAGATTAGCCAAATTGTTTTACCTGAGCATAACTCCAAAACTAAGGACTTATTAGCCAGCCCTACTCTGTTGTTTATGATTTTGTTGTCATGAAGGTCTGATTGGGCTTATTGATTCGAGTTGAAAAATAAATGCTGCGCTCATGGAATGCGCTCATGGAATGGCATGCTTTGAGCACTACTAAAAAGTGCTATTTACATGTGAAAAATGATTGCCATATGCTGCATTTGCTATAGGCCTATTGTTTACCTTTTTGCTGGTGCCAATTTGATATCTTGATAATATGCAGCTGTTTAAAGGGAAAATCCAGCAGGATCTGTGGTGCTGGGTGTGGTGGAAGAGGTTCCTGCTCTGCTATATAGAGCCTGGGAGGCAGCAGAACCTCCCTGCGGGCTGCCTGTATTGTCCTAGGCACTGGGAAGCCAGGTGTAACAGCTCAGGAGAGCACCGCTCCCACATGTCCGCTTGTTGCAGTTCACCACGTGGCAATGGGGAGGAGACGAGGGGATGGTAGGCGATATATCTGACCGGAGAYGTCCCGTGCTGGCTTTGTTGCGGCGATGCTGCAGGACCACGGTGGGATGGCACTTCCGTAGGTGTGGGCCCAGTTCTCGTTGCAGACATCCCTAGCAAAGTGGCAAAGGAGGGACGTCCATGCTCAGTCCCTCAACCGGATGCACTCAGCAACATTGCTGGGCCGAGGAGGTGATATATCACGCAATAGGTCCACTGATCACTTGTCCGGTCCTTTCCTGGACTGCAGGTGGGCTGTACAGTATGTCAGGTACACTGTGTGTCCCCAAGAGGCTGCCATAGTGGTGCTAGCAAGTCACAAATCCGGTGACAGGAGGACCATGAAAGAGAGCAACCCGGCTCTCCGTGTTTGCTGACCTGTGACCTGCTAGCACCGCCCCCGGTTAGAAGGGAATAAGGCAACTTCAGAGTTACACACAAAGATACTTTACTGACACACACACATGGATGAAATGGACACGGGAAGGTAGTGGAATGGTGGTGGTTCTGTAGAAGGAAATGACTATACATACAATATCACGAGAGCTGTAATAACGGTAGTAATGGATTGTATAAATGGCATWTAATCCCTGAACATGTTTACAGGTTACAAGTTGTACAGAAACAGCATACATAATGCAACAATAACAACTAACTATTAAGAACAATTTATACATGTCACAGAAGTCACTTTGTGCATGCAAACCATCCCACAAGTCTAAAGAGATGCTATTGAGTCCAGTTGTTTATGGGCAGCGACAGAGATGCTGCTCTCTGTCACTGCTTGAGGGAGACTGAGAGGAGGAGGCAGGAGTTGGGGATCTGGGACCCAAGCTGACTGCCTGTGATTGGCTGACCCCACGATGTGATAAGGCCTCTGGTAACCATGACCCCTAGCAAACAATCGGTGACCAGGCCTTAGGTGCGAAGGGCCAGTTTACGACCCCCTTGGCCAACTTGGCTCCAGTGGCGGAGGGGAGCCTTCTGCCAAAGTTATTAAGTTACAGAGTTTGTCTCTGAGAGGGCTGTGCGAATGAGATGGTGCGCTTAGAGTCACCAGCAGGGAATTTTTAACATTGTACATTGCCCTTCCCCTGGAAGGCATGTACATTATCCACTGCACTCTTTTCCAAGGCTGCCAATGCCTATTGCCTCTTTATCTCTCCACAGCAGACCTTCTCTCATCCTTTCCTCCTCTCTCCTCTACTCACTTCCATTGATGTTTAAAGGATTTGTGGGATATAGGACGCCTCTTCCGCCTCCTCCTATATTGGTGCCCGTTTACTCACACCACAGACAGTAAATTCCTGAAATATTTTTAAAAACAGACAAAGTCCACAGGTGAGTCCTGGCGGGTTTACAAGGCTGTTATTTAGCTTTAACTGCTCAACCACTCAGGTGACAGCAATTCCAAGAAAATCGAGCTACCGCTTCGAATGTGGCCGTGACGTTCTATATAGTTTAGCCTCACTTATGCATTGTTTCACAGCATGGATGTAATGCCTGAGGATGAGGGTTCGAAAGCAGTAAACTAAAGCCATGCGTGACTGGCTTATACTGGCTTTGTGTGATTCTCTTTCACTGTGACCTGCCATTGTTTAGTCCTGTGTGTGGGTTTGGAATGTTTTGCGTGGGTTTCTAAGTTCTGTTCTTAGGCTGAATTGCTTTTGCTAGACACAGTAACCTATCAGTTGTGTGTACTGTCTGTTTTATTCAAAGAGCACCTTGTTTGAATAATAAAATAAAAAAMCGAAATGTCTTAGTGTTGTACTTGTCATTCTTGCACTAACACTTGCACCTGTCTTTTCTTACTAGCAATAATTTCAATGATAGATGCTTTTTCAAGGAATGGTTTTTACTTGCAATGACTGTGATTATGTGGTTGTCTTACCTACCTTTGTTGAATGCACTGGCTGTAAGTCGCTCTGAATAGGAGCAWCTGCTACTGCAAATGACCAAAATGACAAATGTACTGTCTGGTTCAGGGGAATATCACTCATGTGTCAATATCACTCTTATGTCTGACTTTAAAATCATTACTTTGATGTTTTTTTCATAAAATGTCTATTCAAATTATACTGTTGATATATTCACATTGAGTCTCCTCACAGTAGTCAAGATAACCCCCGTCATATTACAGTGAGATATCTCCCATTGTATTAGGCAATACTATCATCTATTTCATGTGCACTTCAAAGGAGCTGGCTTTCCTAACTGCTGATGGATAAGGAAAAGAAGTTCAAAAGAAACAGTTTCTTCTCTATTTTCCTTAGTGTAGGCAGGAAAGCTGTCCGACTGAGAATAAGAACAGCCATACATTTGTCCTCCTCGTTCGCTCTCTATCGGTCCATATAAAGGTAATTCATTTGAGTATGATACATGGAGTGTAGGTTAAGATTTGATGCAGTATTCACCACATTGTGTGCACTACTCACAGACTGGACTGGCCACGACTTATTTTCGACATGTAACTTCATGTTATTTGATGAAATGTTCTAAATTGGTCTCTGTTGCTCTTTGCCACACCCAAAGCAAGTAATCTGATTGTGAGCAGTGAAAGATAAGTGTCAATAATATATACTGTAATAAGTGGCGATTTTAGCAGGTAAATCTAGGTCGGGCAAAAAAAAAAAAGTTTTTGATGCATGCCAGCAAAGCCACTACACAACACAACACAACACACCACACCACTAAACAATACATTAATTGTACTATAACGGTGACAAACAGTGCCCACAAACTGTTAGGGCCTACGTAAAGCTGTCCMAAAAGCAGAGCTTTCTTTTCAGCACCATGGAGGGAATCCGCTGAGCTTTTTCTGGCAGGGAAACAGTTCATTCAGCCTCATTTACTGCGTTATAAACAAACATAGCTGATATGACTGACTTGCTTAAACAACATTTTATGTGGTGTCTACTGACAATTGATATGTACAAACTATGGCATAAGGGAGCGACGAGCGGATAAGAGGCAATCCGTAATTTCGATTAAGACATTAATGAGCGAGCTAGGACAGATGTAGTCAATATAACTATTTGTTCAGCACTTTTAAAATGGACAGCGAAATAATTCAGAACATGGGCTGTTCTTACAGTTTTCTCCCTGTACACCAAGTCAGAGCCGTAGGATAAATAAAGGGGGCATAGAAGCAGACAATGAAAGTGCTTACAATATTTGATGATGACATTTCTCTAAACAGGCTATAGGCTACAGGTGCACCACCAAGTCAGAACAGTAGGCTAAGTTCTGAGGGGGAAAGAGACCAAATTATTAGTGAGGCACATGGGCTATTAACAGCTTACTACACAACTTAGTATTACTTTCTTACAGCAGCTACAGTATACATATCTCCCTATCTCCCTGATGTAAAAAGGGCTTTATAAATATATTTGATTGATTGATATTACATAATTTATGCAGCAGCATACAATACATTCTTGGACTCGCCTTTCTGTACTGTGCTCACTTGAACAGGAAGGTGGTGCGGTGATCCTTCGTAGGCACATTTTTTCATCACACTTTGTCATCATAGTCTGGGATTCTCTGGATTTATGGTGCTTAAAGAAAACTGGAAACTCGAGGGGGAAAAAACAAGGTTGAATCATGACGTCAGTGATCTTCAGGCCGGAGCTCTAGAAAGAAGGCAGAGTTCCCAACTTGGAATTCCGAGTTTAATGACCGTTCAAAACKTATTTTCCCAGTCGGGGCTTGTTTTTTCCCCCAAGTTGTCTTGAACTCAGTGAAGTCTGAGATTTCCCAGTTCTGAGTTTCCAGTTACTTTGAACGCGGCAGAAGTCATGCTGGATTGACAGCATGGCTAATGTTGAATGTTTATAATTTTAAGCTTGGAAAAGAGACCCTTAAACCCAGACTTAGACCACACACCCACTCCACTGAATACCAGGCTAGTGATTGCTTTGCAATGCTTGCAGTTAGCCACTGATTCCTTCCAAACTACTCATTGTTGAATTTGTGATTTCCAACTTGTTGTGTAATGTTTATGTCCAATGGCCGATGAGTACCGATATGTTTTATCTATAATTTCTCTTTATCATTWTWTTTTTTTTCAAGTATTGAAAAGGATTTGCCTGTAAATTGTCAACTTGATTCATGATGATTACTGCTAGCTTGCTGTCGACGTGATCAGTCTAATCAAAGCTACGGTAGATATAACGGGATTTGACGTCATTTTATCTGTGACCAATGACCTTGAGCCTTCTTGGATGGGCACTTCTAATGTAACTCTATGATATGGTACGGTATGGTATGGCTCTCCCCGTAGATTTTGCAGTGACGTAGTGTCCCCATGAGTGACAGAACACTGAGACAATCACAGCGCAACTAGAGAACATTACCAACCCCTACGCTCCGTATTTTCTGCTGGCTGCCCCACCACCACAGAAAGCACTGAGCTAGGCTGAAACACCTGCATCTTGGAGCTGCCTTACTAAAGAAAGCAAAAAAGAGACCATGTTTGTATGCTCCGTTATTAACTCAATATATATATTTTTTTACATTGTTTGCAAACTGATATGTGGAACGTATTAACGCCAAAATAACATGCAAAACAGGTAACACCTAACCTAAATGACGAGTCGCCACTGACTGTAACCTCTGTCTGATTATGTGTCAGTTACAGTGCCTTGCAAAAGTATTCATCCCCCTTGGCATTTTTCCTATTTTGTTGCATTACAACCTGTAATTTAAATGGATTTTTATTTGGATTTCATATAATGGGCATACACAAAATAGTCCAAATTGGTGAAGTGAAATGAAAAAAATGACTTGTTTCAAAAAATTCTAAAAAATGTAAAACGGAAAAGTGGTGCGTGCATATGTATTCACTCCCTTTGCTATGAAGCCCCTAAATAAGATCTGGTGCAACCAATTACCTTCAGAAGTCACATAATTAGTTAAATAGATTGCACACAGGTGGATTTTAAGTGTCACATGATCTGTCACATGATCTCAGTATATATACACCTGTTCTGAAAAGCCCTGCAACACCGCTAAGCAAGAGGCACCACCAAGCAAGCGGCACCACGAAGACCAAGGAGCTCTCCAAACAGGTCAGGTACAAAGTTGTGGAGAAGTACAGATCAGGGTTGGGTTATAAAAAAATATCCGAAACTTTGAACATCCCACGGAGCACCATTAAATCTATTATTCAGATTGTGGCACCACAACAAACCTGCCAAGAGAGGGCTGCCCACCAAAACTCACGGACCAGGCAAGGAGGGCATTAATCAGAGAGGCAACAAAGAGACCAAAGATAACCCTGAAGGAGCTGCAAAGCTCCACAGCGGAGATTGGAGTATCTGTCCATAGTACAACTTTAAGCCGTACACTCCAAAGAGCTGGGCTTTATGGAAGAGTGTCCAGAAAAAAGCCATTGCTTAAAGAAACAAATAAGCAAACACGTTTGGTGTTCGCCAAAAGGCATGTGGGAGACTCCCCAAATATATGGAAGAAGGTACTCTGATCAGATGAGACAAAAATTTCGCTTTTTAGCCATCAAGGAAAACGATATGTCTGGCGCAAACCCAACACCTCTCATCACCCCAAGAACACCATCCCCACAGTGAAGCATGGTGGTGGCAGCATCATGCTGTGGGGATGTTTTTCATCGGCAGGGACTGGGAAACTGGTCAAAATTGAAGGAATGATGGATGGCGCTAAATACAGGGAAATTCTTTGAGGGAAACCTGTTTTAGTCTTCCAGCGATTTGAGACTGGGACGGAGGTTCACCTTCCAGCAAGACAATGACCCTAAGCATACTGCTAAAGCAACCCTCGAGTGGTTTAAGGGGAAACATTTAAATGTCTCTGAATGACCTAGTCAAAGCGCAGACCTCAATCCAATTGAGAATCTGTGGTATGACTTAAAGATTGCTGTACACCAGCAGAACCCATCCAATTTGAAGGAGCTGGAGCAGTTTTGCCTTGAAGAATGGGCAGAAATACCAGTGGCTAGATGTGCCAAGCCAATAGAGACATACCCCAAGAGACTTGCAGCTGTAATTGCTGCAAAAGGTGGCTCTACAAAGTATTGACTTTCGAGGGGGGTGAATAGTTATGTACGCTCAAGTTTTCTGTGTTTTTGTCTTATTTCTTGTTTGCTTCACAATAAAAATGATTTTGCATCTTCAAAGTGGTAGGCATGTTGTGTAAATCAAATGATACAAACTCCCCCCAAAAATCAATTTTAAGGCAACAAAATAGGAAACATGCCAAGGGGGGTGAATACTGTCGCAAGCCACCCTACAATATGTGTTACAGGATGATTAGGGTTATCCAAAGTTGTAAATGACAATAATTCCCTGGATGTAATACAGTATATTTAGGCAATCTCGTGATGGAAAGTAAAATGGTCACAGTCATGGTTGCGTCCCAAATTGCACCCAATTCCCTACATAGTGCACTACTTTTGATCAGGGCTCATAGGGCTCTGGTGAAAAATAATGTACATTATAGGGACCATGTCCACCGCACAAAAGGAAGATGATCATAGTAGGCCTATCATTTGCTTTTCTGAATTGACCCAATTCCGTTAAATTTACAATCACCTCTGATACAGTCAATCAACCTCCCGACTGGCATAGAATGAGTAGATAATAAGAACATGAATAGAAGATTAATAGATGATATTTCTATGCTGAGGAGCATGATTTACTCAGATTTCACAGARGGCGGGTACAAACCATGTCAAATTATTATGAGCCTTCTGCATGAGTTGTTCACTGAATGTGTCTGAGGCTCTGAGCCATGAATCATGATTGGATTGAGGGGGAATATGCAGCAGAGATGGTCAGTTGCCATAGTAGCATTAACATTCTAATGGGACCCAGTTTACTACAGGTTAACCTGCTGGTAGCTACCAGTGGATAGGTGCTCTCCTATACACTTAGTTTGGATTAGATTGAATTTTGGTAACACTTTACTTAAAGCCTTTAATGCATTGTTATGCAGTTATAATGCAATGTAAGACTTGTCATAAAGAGCATGTATGACTCCCTAATAATGTTTTATCATAATCATCTTATAATGATCCTGACTAAATGCTGTCCATTTTGAGTAAGGTGCATTAGTTCTACACCTGCAGGCTTTATTTGCTGCCTCTTCGGATTTCAATGGCAAGTACAAGACATTCTCCTCTCAGAGTTGAGAGGGGCCTCTTCATAGAAGTATGTCTTTAAATCAAGAGGGGCAAATAAATGAATAMATCTGAGCTTTGGGAGGKGGCTTATCTGTAATTTATACTTCCTTTGAAGATGGAGCGCTTTCATAATGCGGTCCACAGCCTAACAATTACAATATCAATGTGATATGGACGGGTTTGAGTTGCCAATGTCTAGGCCTGGGGGACTGGTGTATTAGGGGAACTTTGGGAATGCCCCTCGAAATGTTTTTAACTAACCACCATCAAAATCAAAAATATAAAGCAAATCTAAAATACTTTTGTAATGAAAAGTTTGAATATCAATGTGTCACTTGCTATGGATTAGATAAGCCTGGAATGTTGCTGTATTTTGGCAGGAAAATATCAAAGTAGGATTGGTGTGCCATTTCACATCCTGTTATGTTCTAATTCATGTCCATAATATTGGCATATAAACCTGTGCTGTGGATGCCCTCTAGTGGGCCTCTCAGACCAACAGTTTGGATTTCTTTCAACTCTATCAGCCAAAATAAATCATTTCTGAATCAAGCGACGCACCCAATGTAGTACACAATGTGTGTGACACACTGTGTGTGACATACGTGAATGACGGTGACTGACGCTTACTTTCAGTATACAAAAGGCCAGCAGATGGCAGCAATCACTAAGCTTGTCTTTTTTATTTTGTTCACCTTTTTAAGGGAGAATGGTGATTTTGTTGTCATATGACACTACGCAGCCTAGGGATTGGGCTGCTGTGTAGATTCGGCTACTTATAATGAACATATATATGAAAGTAAGAAAACTGAAAATAATATATAGTTTCAGTTAACATGGAATTATTGACCACATAAATAGTTTATGCATATCKTTTTCCCCTATTTATGATCTCTTAAGGCCCATAATTCCTTGTATGACACATGCAATTAGTACATATGCGAAATATAAAATAAACATGCTTCTAAATATGAATAAAACAGCACCAATGCAACATGTAATACAATATATGCTTATCCCTTTCTCATAAAGGTAAATATTGCTCTCTTTTTTTTTCGTTATTTCAAGGGGATACCAACATTCAGAGGATCCCTAAATAGCCTTTGCGTTAGGACAAGGTGCTGGAAGTGACAGAGCGAAAGAAAAGGCTCGAGCGCTAGAGCGGAAAACTGTAGCAAGCTACAGTAACTGGCCATTCATACGGAATCCTGTAGCATCTGTTATCATATCAGCATAAAACAAAACCTGAGCCCTGAAGTCAATTTGGAGCACTCTACCAATCGAAAGGTAAGCTGTAATATGATTTCACAACATAGCATTTTCATTGCAGACGCAGTATTCTCCCAATCGTACTACGAGAGACTTGTCACTGCGGTTAGAAGTGCTGCTCAATGACGGAAGGGATGACCAGAAAGCCAGACTCATAGCTAGCTAGCTAGCTATTTCAGTTTGTTCTCGTTTCTTGTCAGATATCTCTCGTTAACAGCTATTACAGTAATGTTATTGTTAGCTAGCTAGCTAACGTTAGTTGGCTTCCTGAGAAACTACTGCATGTGACAGCTAGCGCGAACTAGTAAAGAATCGCATAMCGCAGCGCCCAAATGTTGCTAATAATCCATCTGACCTATTCAATATAATGGTTAGCTTGTCTGGTAGTTTAAAAACATAGTGGCTAGTTATGAACGGGGCTACTTTCTTGYTTGCTAAAATTGTCTGTTGTCGATTATATGAGTGCGCGGTCAGACGAGAGTAACTAGCTAGCCATGTTATAGCCTACCTACATATCATTGACAGTTTTGCAGTAACATTAGCAAACCAGCCAGTGTAGGTTTAGTTGTCAACAGATGTCTATTGTTTCACGATAACACAGAATCATAGCTCTGGTTGCATTGATTTAATACTACTACAAGTAATAACAGCTAACATTCTT
This sequence comes from Salvelinus sp. IW2-2015, assembly GCF_002910315.2. Taxonomy (NCBI): domain Eukaryota; kingdom Metazoa; phylum Chordata; class Actinopteri; order Salmoniformes; family Salmonidae; genus Salvelinus; species Salvelinus sp. IW2-2015. The sequence continues at coordinate 9,431,087 of NC_036852.1, forward strand.
TTGAATTCGATCCTGGGCATTGATATGATAGAAGTGACACTACTGGCTATGTCGCTTGAATTGCTGTTTGAATGGTATCTAGCTAGCTAGAGGTGTTAACAATCCCCCAATCAAATCGAATGGGTATGGTTAATCTGTAGGAATCTAAAATACATGACACTGCATGGTATTGCCTAGTTTCAGGAGTTGTAGCTCCCACCTGTCATTGAAAAAACAATCTATATCACAATTTGTTATGTACAGCCTGTATCTTTTGATTGTCTTTTCACTAGATATATTTTGATAATTTGCAGACTTTTTACATTTTTTACGTAAAGCAATGTTACTACAGTATAACTACACATGTGAAAATGTATCAATTAAAAGGTTTTGTGACCATGGTAATGTAATATATGTGAAGTGTCCTTTTGTGGATAAGTATGAAAAACACTTTCCCCACAATTTCCACTGTGAGAGCTAGCTCACTATATGTTCCTAACTTCCTATAGCTCAGTGATTGGGTTGCTCAATACGGGGCCAACCTACAAGATGGCCATGGATCTAACTGCCACTGCCTAGATCCATGGCCATCTTGTAGGTTGGCCCCTGGGCGCTCCACAGGGCCCGTGGATACTGCCTTGGCTGCAATCCTCTGAGTAGATCTGAAAGAGTGCTTCTCTTACAACCCAGGAGATTTATTCAAACACCCAGAAATCCCCTTGGAAACAGTCCAGTGTACTCTGTAATTACAAACGTAGTCCACATTCTCTACAGTATACTCTAAGGAATGTGGCTCAGCTACAGGTAAAGTTATGGTTGGTGCCATGCAAACATAAAACATTCAGCTTTTGATGTTTAGYATCTTCTATTGGAGGTTGGCTCTTTCTTATCCCCTTGGTAATGAAGACGTTTGATTAAGATGGAGGGCAGACTGGCAGGTTTAATTGAGCTGATATTGGGTTTCTGATTCTGTTCACCTCACTGCTTAGCTTATTATCCTGACTATCAAACGGGCATTGGGACTGCAGTTAGCAGAGGTGAGCCGCTGGCTTGCTTGCCTTTTATAAAGAGCTCTGTCAAGTGCCTTCGCTGCAGCTCTTGGGGAGTATAAATCTGCTTGAAAGGAGCTTTGCTCCAGTGGCATGCCTTGCTGCTGGCAAGATAAATTGTTGGGACCGCATCATTGGGCAGGGCTGGAGGTGATGGAGGGATGGGACGGAGGTGGGCTTGTTGATGGTTTCGCCCAGAGCCGCGGAAGAGTCTCTCTCTGATTAAAGGGGTCCTACTCCTCACGACCTGTACACACACACCACTGCCTCCCTCTCTTTGTGCCACCCACTCACTGTGCTTGGTCACTGTGTTCGGCTCGAACTGACTTAGGCTAAAACCGCAGGATAGCCTAATACAATCACCTTCTGTTTAAATGGTTGGGAAAATCCAAAGCTTCAGATTTTTTTAAGCCTCTGGTTTTCCTTAAAAATGTCACATCACTAGAGAATTCTGTATTGAGACGTAGGCTAATATTCACTTCGAACGTGTTAGTATTTGTAGAGGTATTGAAGATTGCCTCACCTTGGTGCTTGTTTTTGTATCAAAGAGATGAGCTGTTAATGATTCCTTTGAAGTACAAGGTAGAGCTTGTAATTAGGCCTTTCATCACTTGATTAGGCTGTAGATTGAATCATATGTATCTCACTTTGTCAAGGCATATGGAAAAGCTTGGGCTAAATATACAGCAGTCAGTATTTTAACACGGGCTTGTATACTACACAACTTTCTATTAAAAGCAAATAGTTGCTTTGTTCAGCTTAGCCATGGAGGAACACTTGGGACTGGATTTAATGCCTTCAATAGCACTGTTTATACCATATAAATAACCTAGTCATTCTACGTGGTCTTTGTTTATACAACATTGCAGATATCGCTCCGTCATTTCCTGGTTGCAAAAATTTGAATAGTTCCCCTAATTTCAGTTTATGTGACAAAACAAGCAACTATAGTGTAGAGCCCTCAAACTCAACTCTGGCCCTCAAAGCCAGTTACACTGCTTTCTTCCATTGTTCGCCTCTAATCAGGGACTGATTTAGACCTGGCACACCAGGTGGGTGCAATTAATTATCAGGTAGAACAGAAGGGTAAAAGTTGAATACCCCTAGTGTAGAGAATCATTGTACCATCTAAACCGCTGTGAAATATCTCTTCCCATAACTACAAATATTGCATTTTCCTCTGTTTTGAAAGTAAAAGACTCAAAAACTAGACTTAATAACGGGATGCATTGATATAGCGCACATATAACAGATCTACCGCTTCTTAGACTTGCTTTCAATGACAATTACAGATCTATAACTCACATTTCTTTGTGAATTTGGTTAGGTCACACAAAAAGTGATATATTGCAGCTTTAAGGAAGTCTACCTCCTGTGTTACAGGATGTGCTGCAGGACCGTTCAATACTTTATAGGTTTTCATGACATTCTGCTCCAGTCAAATGATTAATGTCCTAGCATCCATACTGAGATCTAATGACACCCGGGATAAAGTGCTCTTCTGCTCTGGTGGATTTCAAGCACAATCAGCAGACCAGGATATTAGCTGCTTTCTGAATCTCTGGGGATGAAGGGGGATGTATTGCTATGATTTAGTTAAATGGTCACTTGTTGCTACGCTCGTCCTGCTTGGGTTATTCCTTACATACAGACAAACAGTCCTGTGGCTATTACAGATAATCTTTATATTGAATTAACCTATCTTTCCAACGGCTGTGTGTTGGTTAAACCGATAGGCCTAACTTTATGTAATCTGTAAACCATAAGTCCACAAACTAAGGTTCCTTTGGGAAACATAAACTCAGTCTCTATTGTAACWATCATCTTATTAATACATAATGAATTCATGTTTCTGAGTATTGTTTTCTTCATCACTGTTGTTTTTGAGATGAGACACTTGATCGGGAAAGCTTGACTGTGAAAATGAGCACTTTACTGTACCTACTAGTCCTGACAGTTTTACTGCCGCTTGACCTGAACGGGTACTTGCGGGTTTGGGGTTAAGAGGATCACTGTCTAATACAGCATCCCAATCAGTTTAACCGCTCGGCTCTCCATAGGCTTACAGGAGTGAGCAGCAGGGTCGGTCAAGAAACCAGAGCCCAAGCGGGCCTCTGAAATGTGCCTGCCCTAGGAGAGCGGCCGAGAGGAAACCATGTTTGATTTACTGTGCGCTGCAGTGCAGTCTACTGCCTCTTTATTCAGAGGAGGTGGAGAGAACAGAAACGCTCTGTTGGTACGCAACACACAGTAAGGGGTAAACAACCCACACAACTCTTTAACTCTGTGATGGTGTGTAGTGTTGGGGCGTGGTTAACATTTGTCCTATTGTGATTATTTACCAATAAAACATTGTGATATATACGATGCTATTGCCGCCCCCCCCCCCCCCAAGATAACCTTGAAAGCCTGGTAAGTGCAGGCAATGGCAAATCTGTTCTAACCCTTTCTGGTGGAGGTGCAGAACATGTTTTGTGTGTGTTTCTGTCTGTGTGGCGCGCACATGATGGTGCAGTGACTGTCTGATGAGGAATGGGCTGCCTTAACCTAGTGAACTAAGCTATAGGCCTACATCATGGGCTGGATAAGAAGCAGTCTACCTGCTTCAGAACTGGATAATAATTGCTTTATTTGCCTCATAAAATAGTCTAGTCTATATACTTTCATTCTTGTTATTTTTGAAAGCCACAACTTTAGGACAACACCTTCGTAGACTAGAATATTTGGGAAATAAAATGCTGTTCCTAACTTTAAATTCTCTTTTAGGTCTAGTAGGAGGATAGGTTTTTGGCCATTTTAGTCTTCAACAGCCCGCATGGATCATTTTATTTCTTAATAAGCTTAAACTTGTCATTGGATTTTTCTTTAGGCTATTGATATTGTTTGTTCTCTCTCATTATTAGACCTCTGGCTAACTTACGTTTTTAGGCTATTCAAATAACCTTTTGTGATGGAACCCATTGTTTGATTGGAGGGAAAGCCATGCATAAAACAATGAAGCGTAGCCTTCAGTCATATTCAATCATAGCCTATCGACTGAAGAGTTTTTTTTATTTTAAGCTTTTTAATTTTTTATAAATGGCTAGACACAAGATCGTTAAGGAGTGTCTGTTATTTAAAAAAAAAAAAAATGGTATAGGCTAAATGCCCATGCATCCGACAGAGAGAGAGAATCAATATTTTCCGAATGGACATTCTTGCGCTGCTTTGGTGGAAATATCTGCTCTGTCGAGCCTACATTCCTTTCTTGCGTTGTATAGACTATATAATATATGTATTTAAATAGGCTATACCAAATAGGAATGGTAATATTTCTCAGAATTTAACTTCTGTGCTACACTGCTGAGCGCCCCAGTGACCCCAAACTTTTGATACACATACACGTACGTACACTACCGTTCAAAAGTTTGGGGTCACTTAGAAATGTCTAGAAGGTCAGCATCCCGGAGTTGCCTCTTCACTGTTGACGTTGAGACTGGTGTTTTGTGGGTACTATTTAATGAAGCTGCCAGTTGAGGACTTGAGATGTCTGTTTCTCAAAGTAGACACTCTAATGTACTTGTCCTCTTGCTCAGTTGTGCACTGGGGCCTTCCACTCCTCTTTCTATTCTGGTTAGAGACAGTTTGCGCTGTTCTGTGAAGGGAGTAGGACACAGCGTTGTACGAGATCTTCAGTTTCTTGGCAATTTCTCGCATGGAATAGCCTTAATTTCTCAGAACAAGAATAGACTGACGAGTTTCAGAAGAAAGTTATTTGTTTCTGGTTATTTTGAGCCTGTAATCGAACCCACAAATGCTGATGCTCCAGATACTCAACTAGTCTAAAGAAGGACAGATTTATTGCTTCTTTAATTAGAACAACAGTTTTCAGCTGTGCTAACATAATTGCAAAAGGGTTTTCTAATGATCAATTAGCCTTTTAAAATGATAAAGTTGGATTAGCTGACACAACGTGCCATTGGAACACAGGAGTCATGGTTGCTGATAATGGGCCTCTGTACGCCTATGTAGATATTCCATAAAAAAATCTGCCGTTTTCAGCTACAGTAGTCATTTATAACATTTAACAATGTCTACACAGTATTTCTGATCAAGTTGATGTTATTTTAATGGACAAAAATGTGCTTTTCTTTCAAAACAAGGACATTTCTAAGTGACTCCAAACTTTTGAAGTGTGCGTGTGTGCGTGCGCGCGTATATCCCGGACTGTGGTGCTGTGTTGAACCAGGCTTGGGCAAGAGGCCAGTGGCAGGATGRTGGTGCCCACCCTGCTGGCAGGCTGTGGCCAGCAGCCCTGCCTGGCTGGTGGGGTGACCGTCACAGATTGGTCACGGTTCTGCGCCCGCCCGCGTCACGTGTGTGTGTGGTGCCAACCGTTTGAGAGCAGAGACTGCAGGGAAATGGTAGCTCAGCCGATGAAGGGGAGGGCAGGTGGGAACTGGAGCTTATTCAGTTTGGTACAATGGTAAGCCTAGCACTTTGCAGGTAGAAATGCAGGCCTAATGACTAGAGCTTGACGAATAGGCCTGTGCCTTATTCTAYATGACAGATACATGACAGATGTCTGKTCTACACCGGTGCATTTGTATCTGGTCTACACCAGTGCATTTGTATCTGAACGATCTGTAACTGCACTCTCCTTCTGAGGAAGTGGTGATCTCTGTCTCTCACTTGCTCTCTCACTCAGCACCACCACTGTCATGTTAAGCTCAGTGTGGGTGTCGGGAACAGCCTGTTTTGATCTTCTCACTCATCACGCTTAGTATTAAGTTACCCATCCCGTGCCATAGTGTTGCTGTTTTGTCTACAAAGGACACAATGCAGTTGCCTGGTAAACCAGACGCAGTGGTTTTTGTGGTCGCATAGTCGTTTGCTACAACGCCTTGCKGAAACAAGAAGCAGCAACGTTTCATCACTTTGTCCAAAGTTAATGTTACCACTGAAATGGACTCAACAGCATGTGTCATCTTTTTGAATGCCCGACCGTCCCGTCTTCAGTCAGCTGTTCGTTCCACAACACAAACATCTAAACTGGATAGTTTACCGCCTCTCGTCTCTCCTTATATTGTCAGTTAAATGTAAACCAGGCCTTCTTTTATTTTGCTGCTTTTGGGTAAAGTTTGTCGACTTGAATATGAAGTGTATATATAAAAAAATATTTAAAAAAACAAAACGGTTTGGACTGTTATTTTCATGATTGTCTTCATCTATAATCGTCAATTACACTGTCACATCCCTAGGCCTACATGATAACATCTTTTGTCCAAAGAATAAACCGATTAATTTGATATAGACTAGAGCCTGACTGATGAATCGGTTCCACAGATAAATCGGCCATATTATGTACATAGAATACACAAATATGTCTGCTTCTCCAAGCAAGCAGCCCTGTCCTCATCACATTCTTAACGTTAGCTTGCCAGCAAGGTAGCTGGCTAGCTAGCCAGCAAGGTAGCTAGRTAGCTGGCCAGCAAGGTAGCTAGCTAGCTATCTGTGCTACTTATGTGCTAACACTGGACTGGTGACAAAGTGAACACTTGTCCTTGATACAAAGATAACTCTGTTACTGTCTGGGTCTATTATGTTAGCTAGTGGGCTTATTTAGTTAGTTTTCCGCAATCTGCAAAAAGCAAGGCAGTTAGATATGTGCCGTCATTAAGGCCATGTGCTTGTATTCATGATGAGATAAGTAGCWAACGTCAGCTAGCTAGCTAAATTGGAACTTGTGACTAAAACCTGTGTGGTTAGCATTTTCCTGCATAAATGTTTTTAGTCATTAGCACATGCCATTTGCAGTTGAAATGTATAGCCAATACATTTTGTATTGAGAAACAGTGTAATGTACATGTGGTTTCTGTAAGCAAATATTGTTGTAAGGAACAGCTAGCTTGTGGTCAGTGGATATCCTGTAAACCAGTGGTTCCCAACCTATTTTGGTTATTGTACCACCAATTGCATTTTACTCTGAAGTACCCCCTCGTGCATTTTACCAGTAGGWCTATGGTCTCATGAGGCTTCTCAAGTACCCCCTGTGGATAGGCCAARTACCCCTGGTTGGGAACCACTGCTSTAAACCACAGATAAAATGTAAACTTTTATATTTAGTTGAGAAATCGTCATTTAGAATATCTTTTAATCTTTTGGAGCACAATTTGTGTAAAAAAAGGTCTGTTTTTCATTCCATTTCTAAAAAACAATATATTGGCAGATATATCGGTAATCGGTGACTTTTGCCACCCTAAAATCGGTATCGGACCCAAAAAATCCCATATCGGTAGATCTCTAATAAAGACCATAATAAAGACCAGCAGAATTGCATTCTTGTGTAAAGAAATCTTCATAATGACAACGCAAAAAATCAGAGGTGTTTTTGGGCAGAGTATTGGCCTATTATGCTGTGTGCTGTTCACACCAGTAAGGTATGGCCGTTTGTCTGGACTAGAGCTGGGAATTAATAACTGAATGGAGGCCCTGCCGAGTGTGAAGAAGTAGCCTATTTGGATGCGCAGTCACACTCGTCTCCATGACAGCATGGCCATCGTCAGTTTCACGTCTCCATTACCTTAGACTGCTGCCTGGACGCTTCAAGGGCTGTGTAGAGGGACATACCGGTACCAACTTGAGGCTTTAGTCCTACAGTTTTAAAGTGTTAGGGAATGTCATTCCTATGCCTTAGTTTTGGCTCAATCAACACCTGCACATGTTGGATTGGACATTTTTTTAAGTCACCTGATTCKGACTTATTTTTAGGTGGGAAATGCAGCCTAGGTTATTTTTTTATTTTTTTCATTCTGGTCCATTATTGATGTAGCCTATCTATTCACATATCTCAATGCTTTTGTTCAGCTTTTGCAACATGTGAGGTGAAAAGGCTTTTAAAGAACATTATTCCATTTCAGTAGGAGGCTGTCTCTTTCAGACTCGGAGCAATGCAGGAGCAATGCAGTGGAATTAATCTAGAGATCCTCGGCCTGGTTTCCCCTATGGATTATTCCCCCCCAGTCTGATGTGGGCTATTTTGAGCTCCCATCACAAATCCTAAGGAAATGGACAAAGCTTTAGCAGCCTGCAATGCATGGCCATCTGTCTCAGTCTTTAGGAGGCACGGTGAGGGGCAAGGGTGTCAATATATTTATCAGTGGAAGGTAGCCTATGATGTCGATGATTATCATGGCTTTTTGGGAGTTATGATGTTRAAAGTATGTTTGATTATTATGTTCTTTCAGACCTTTGTGTTGTATGATGATTGGGAGCACACTGACTACGAGCATAGCTCCTCCTGATAAAACTAGGGTATTGATGTAGCCCATAGGCTTCAGGTAGCCTATTGTTTATACGCCTAGCTATGTGAGCACACAGTATTTTGTGATCTGACAACTGTATAAGCCTAAAAATAATCACAGCTGTTAGCAGCAGTTGGGATTCTCAGCCCTTCTAGAGATAAATTGAGTGTGTGKGGGTTCCAGCCATTAAAACAACAATTCAGTAATTTGTATGTCACCCACTCCAACGGTGGTGGTTGTATTGTATATTGTGAAACCGAAGCTGGCTGTCAGCACGCAGGGTTTCATAGGCGCTGTTGAGTGCCAGAAGGCACCCTGCCAGCCAAATAAAGGTCCTGAGTTAGAAACCTGAGAAATCAGTCTGTATTCTGTAACGCCTCCCTTCTAAAGAACAGGGAGGGGCGTTGTGACAGTCAACGAGCACATTGGGGGTTTCTGTTAGAGTTTCAGGGTCTTGTGCATTTAGGGCACAAGCACATCATAGAAAAACGTTTTGCAACAGATCACAAAAATGTGCGTTTCTTATTGGACAAGTTCAGAAAGTAGCGACCTCCGCTTTAGGTCATCATGCCTATTGAACAAGAACCCGATCTATGTTGACACAGGGTCATGTCTGTAGTGACCCCCAACCCTTCTCCTTTTCGGCGGATAATGGCAACTCATAACTCAGTCTCATAGAACCCAGACCTGTGAGAGACAGTTGATGTTATCAATGCAGCAGATTGCAGAGTGCTGAAGTAGGTTTGAGAATTTAAAGCGCAGTGCAGAGATTTTGTTTTTCAAGCCCGAATGCGTCATTTCTTTTGCACTGTATCACGCTCGAGATGATCAAAGTGCAGCATTAGGTGTTAGCAGAAGAAAAAGATCGACTTGACTGCATTTTGAATTTAATTGAATCATTTTACTTTTTCCTTATCCCATCCTTCATGACTTGTGAAATGATCTCGATAGTCTCAAAACTGGTGACAATGGCAACACGGACGTAGAAGTTTTCAATAGAAAAAGCCCATATATTTGTTAGGGGTGGTACGCTTAAATATCCAAGGAACATTGGCACGTAACGGTGTTGAGATTCTGTCAGAAGTACTGCGCTTCCTGTGAAATTTCACTGCTGGAGGAAAGACTGCTCATGTATTGCAGCGCTGACCCATTTCCCAGGGATCATTTGGAAGGGGAAAGAGAGCCTTTTATTATCCTGCCTTTGAGTTGCATGCAAAGGTGCCGTCAGTCAGTTCTCCACTGCCTCATCCCTGGGCCTGTATTCATAAAGCATCTCAGAAGTGCTGATTTTAGTATAGTTTTGCCTTTTTAATTACAATTAGTAAGAGGGGGGACCTGAWCCTAGATCAGCGCTCCTACTCTGAGATGCGCTGTGAATACCGGCCCAAAAGTTTTCATTTTCCTTTTATAATATGTCTCGAGGCATTTTATATCTTCAAGTGGGCTTGCTAACGGAGAAAGCCCTTTGGCTATTCAGAAAATGATTTATTTAACTGCTTCTGAAATGCTTGAGGCCTGTAACTATCTAATCCTCATCAAAGTGTTAAAATCTGATGCTTGATAATTGACAAAGCTTTGTGGCAACTGATCTGAATAAAAAAATATAGCAATGCAAGGTTTCCCTCATTCTAGAATATCAGGAAGCTTATTGGGTCTCTAAATAACAAGTTGAAGCTGTTTCACACATAATGAAGTCCAGACTTATCGAAGTGAGTGTGTTTGTCCCAACATTGAGGTTCAGAAACACATCATATATGTAGCTAGGTTAATCTGTTGTTTTTGGAACATGGTGTGTCTGTCTCAGCTGGCAGCATCACAGGGTGCAAGTAGTCATTACCGTGAGGTAATGTATCTCTGTGGCTACTCTGTGTTCACTTCCTATAGCTAGCAGGGGGGCTTCATAGCGCAGGTCCTTGGGGATCACAGCCCTGCTGGTTTTTGGTTAAACGGTAAAGACTTATTTCAGGAACGACGCGTTCGGTAGGGCATAATGTTCTGATACAGAGTGAGGAATCATGTCAGCTCTTCATGAGATTTGTAGATCTGCAACGTTTAGCTTGTTACACCCTGTTTAGCAGAGTGCATGTTTAGTGCTCTCCAGCAAATCAGTAACATCAATAGATCAAGTGCCCCCAAAATATTATATCAAAATCATTGCCCTTGTTCTGAAATCCACACTAGCGTATCACTTAGAATACAATGCTTTATTCTAAGTGGTAGGCAGCCAATGCTGCTAGTATGGACATTGGACAAAATTCTTTGAGTTGGGCCACCCTACAGCCTGCCCTGGATCTTCCCGGCGTCCTCTCTGTTGCCACCTGTTCTGTCATCCCGAGCCACACTGCACGGGCGCTGTTAGCATCTGCGCACCCCAGACCATCGGCCAACCTGATGGGATTAGAGCTCTGATGAAAGGAGACAGTAGGGGAGCACTGTGTGCCTCCTATGAATAATTATATTTTATTTCAGCGCCTGGCCTTTCAACAGAGCCAAAGTTACCTGGGAGCTGCTGTCTCCCTCTATCTAGCTGCTTCTGCTGCAGGAAATGGCTAACTAGCCTCGTAAGCCCAGGGTTTGGGAGGATGGCCACACAACACTAATGGCTAGCCATTGTCTCAAATATCTTTTGATCGGTGAGGCCACAGAGATGTAGGCCTATAGTTTCAGGCAGCACTGCCGTTAGAATTTTTGCTCAATTGGCAGCGTTTTACAATCTGGCATGAAAAAAAGTAAACGTGAGAAGCGCGTCGGGCAATCGAATGCATAAACAGGCCTATGTTTTTCTAAAAACAATTTTTTGTAAAGGAACTCAGTCCAGCTTTAAGAATGCACAAGGTGCAATTTGGAATTGGGTAGTGCATCATCAGTTCCTCTTGTCATGTCAGTCATTGTATACCTTAGAGCTATTTATAACTTGTCAGAAATGTCCAGATCAACTAGCCCATGTCAGCTAACGATTTTTTATTTCGTTTTTTTAGCCCATAGTTATTGTTGTAATTTTCTAGTCACTCAAATATCACATGAATACACATTAGACATGGCAAAATGTATAGAATTGCAAGAAAATGTGCTTTAAAACTGCAAATGGTTTTTTGTACCCCATGACAAAATGTGCTTAATTGCAGGACATAAGCTTTAAACCTGCAAAATTCTGTCCACCAACAAGAGTGGTGTGAACAGTTTGTGTCATGAACAGTGYCTGTGCCCACAGAAATAGATGTAGCACGTGCACACGGGGGGCGCGGGATGTTCCCCAATGCTGKAAGRGGSGCCCCGAGTGAAAAGGTTTGGGAACTCCTCATCTAGCTAATGATTACCCTATTGGGGTAACCAATGCAGATGAGCAACATCATACTTCAGCCATGTAGCCACGATACTGCGTCAGGCTACAGGGGATAATGCTTATTRCTAAAATAGCACACCTGCCTGATAATATGGACGATGTACAGGCCCTAAAGCTATTGCTTTTCATCTATGTTATTGGGSTAATTTCTGGAGGGGAATATTACATTTTAAACGGTTTAATATGTTAAGGTTATACACTACCGGTCAATTTTTAGAACACCTACTCATTCAAGGGTTTTTCTTTATTTGTACTATTTTCTACATTGTAGAATAATAGTGAAGACATCACGACTATGAAATAAGACATATGGTAGTAAACAAATCAAATTATATTTTATATTTGAGATTCTTCAAATAGCCACCCTTTGCCTTGATGACAGCTGCACACTCTTGGTATTATCTCAACCACCTTCACCTGGAATGCTTTTCCAACASTCTTGAAGGAGTTCCCACATATGTTGAGCACTTGTTGGCTGCTTTTCCACTTGTTGGCTGGTCCGACTCATCCCAAACCATCTCAATTTGGTTGAGGTCGGGGGGATTGTGGAGGCCAGCTCTCTTTTTAATGGGAGGCATTATAACATTCTCCTTGTATGACTGGTGGAGAAGAGTCAGGTGTGTTTTTTTCTCTACTGATGCTGAAAGACAAATTCCAGATACAAATAGCTAGCTAGCTAAACAATGAACCATMATCCCAATCCATAGAGTACTAGCAATACAAACTTACTGTCATAGCTTGCTAAAGTTAACCAAATAGGTTCAATGTTAGCTAGCTAACATTAGGCTATAACTAGCAAAACAAATGGCTAGCTTGTTAGCGGGGTGCGCGCTAATAGCTTTTCAAACGGTGACGTCACGGTGACGTCACTCGCTCTGAGACCTTGAAGTAGTTGTTCCCCGCTTTTGTGGAGCGATGGGTAACGATGCTTCGAGGGTGACTGTTGTCGATGTGTGGCCATACTTTATCAAGTCCTCCCACCGGGTTGACTGGCCAAGCTGCATTCTGTAAGAGAGGAGAGACAGAAGGCTGTTAAGAGGCACTCAAGAGTCAGAAAAACACAGCAGTTCCAGCACAAGGAGGAGTATTTACATGGGCATTCCCAAGGCGGGTGTTAGCTACTGTAGCTATAGCCATCCAATGTTTTCCCTATATTAATTTTGCACCGCACCACACTTTGCCAAGATGAGCTTTTAAAGGATAGTCCGAGATCTTGTCAACTAAGCCCTTTTCTACTTACGTAAAGTCAGATGAACTCATGGATAACCCTTATGTCTCTGCCATCTGCATCCAAAAACATGTGCACACTACACAAACACACACCATAGACAACCTTCTTTCTTGCTGCAGTGCGTTACAAATAACCTGCTATAATGTGACCACTTTGATTCAAGTTTGTTTCGATTAAACAGCAGGAGATAGAACTGCGCCCTGAAACGTGTGCCAAGATCTATGCGGAGAGAGACAAACAAAATGTATCAAAGCTGACAATCCCTGCTGCTAAGAAGATTCTCATGTAAAAAAAAGATGCAGTCAGCGTGAAGTGAATAATCACATTGTCTCCACAGGGAAATATAACCCAACCCAGTCTCTCTTCAGAGTTAAGCCTACTTCAATTTCTGTTAAACATCCTAAAGAAAGCTAAATTGTATTTTATGTTGTCTCTGTCTATGTTCAAACCTGTAAGTCTACTGTGTAATGATTTTCACAAGAATAATTATTATGCCGATAGCTTGGCTACAAAGACACTGAATGAGTGGGCAGGTTACCCTTAGGACTCCTGGCCAAAAATACCTTTCCATGACACAAAAAACATACTGCAAGTCAACTTTAGTGGAGGTACGAGGAGTTGGACTTGTAAATATTTTCAGTGATACAGTTTAGGGGAAAAAACAGTATCCTGCCCACTCAAGGATGGGAGAAAAACAGGACGTTTCGCTCTCGCGGAAATGGCAATCCTTCTTGCCCATCACCTTCAGCCAACAGGTGAGGCTATTTCGTAAGGTACCCAAAAACCCTCGCTAACCATAAGACCTTAAGCCTCTTAGTGAAAGCAATGTGTTGAGGGAGAGAGAAATGGAGGGGAGAGAAAGAGCAATGATAAGTAAGCCTACACTAGAGAATGGAAAATTTGAAATAAGGCTGCTAATATGGAGAGTTACGACATGTAATCTACACTAGAGAAACGGAAAGTTTGAAATGAAATAAGGTACTTTATAATGGGACATTTGATGGCTACAACATGCAAAGTAGTAGTAGCATTTGTAAGGGTAATGTAACGTAACTGATCCACATTAATTTATAGATTATCGTTCAACTTATCATTATCATGATAATTCAGTCCATTTTCGTGATATGGATTTTTGTCCATATCGCTCCGCTCCATTGCAGCATATGTATTCACAGGGCTAGTCAGAAGTAGTACACTACATGGGGAATAGGGCTTAATTTAGGACGTAGACAGGCAGCCTAAGCCTAGGTATCCTTCACACTGTGGGATACATGTACGTGTTGTTTCATCCTCCTCCTCCTCAGGCCAGCTAAGAAGCTAGTTACATCCATGGTCTGTTCAGTCAGGCTCCTCAGGTTTCTGCACTCCTAGGGGATACACACCATACCCTCAAACCAAGGTTGCTAGTAATTGGATATGAAGGGCATTATGCAGTATGCACTGACTATTGTTTCTTTTCCCACCACACTAGCTCAAAAGGTAATGTTTATGCATTACAAAAAAATAGTGTTATATATGTATATTTGCTGGTCATTATTGTGGGTAGCATTGACATACTGTAGTCACAGCTAGCCAAGGTCAGGGGCTAACATAACACACATTACCATGGTAAACGAAACTTGCTCGGGGAGGAAACCGGGCCAATCCAAAAAAGCACTTCTTTGTGAGCGAGTGGGAGGGGGAAAAAACGATTATATTTAGCTTCTATTTAAAAGACTTCTTAGGCCAAGCCTAACATCTTGGGTCAGAAACAAAGTCAGGGACTTATTTTAGGACCATCCAGGTGGAAGGATGGGCTGCAATTCCCAGCCCACCTGTGGCTTTCTCATGATGGAAAAGACTACACCTTTGACTCTCCGGAGAAGGTTACATTCAACACCACATCAAGATGTCTTCAAGTCGTTCATTGATGCGCAACTGTGGCTTGTAACTTTGGATAGTAAGTAAGTAGCCTACCTGTGTATACATATGGTTAGTTATAACTATACTATTTTGTTTAGTTCGGAAGTAGGCAAACCCACTCAGGCTTATTCGATGTGATCATCTAGTTTGCTTGTCTTATTAGCAAGCATTGTCACTTTTCTTTCCTTACCGTGGTAATGCAACACGTCATGTTTGTGCCTGTGAGATTGAGTCTGACTCGTAGAAGCATTGTCTTCCGTAGCAGTTGACTCAAAACATAGAAAAAACACCTACATGTGAATTGAAGAGGTCGACCCGATTATGATTTTTCAACGCCGATACCGATTATTGGAGGACCAAAAAAAGCCGGTAGCGCGATTAAATCGGACGATTTTATTTATTTTTTGTAATAATGACAATTTCAACAATAATTGAATGAACACTTATTTTAACTTGAATATAATACATCAATAAAATCCATTTAGTCTCAAATAAATTATGAAACATGTTCAATTTGGTTTTAAAATGCAAAAACAAAGTGTTGGAGAAGAAAAGTAAAGTGCAATATGTGCCATGTAAAAAAAGCTCAAGTTTAAGTTCCTTGCTCAGAAACAAGAGAACATATGAAAGCTGGTGGAGTCTTCAATATTCCCAGGTAAGAAGTTTTAGGTTGTAGTTATTATAGGAATTATAGGCTATTCTCTCTATACCATTTGTATTTCATATACCTTTGTCTATTGGATGTTTTTATAGGCACTTTAGTATTGCCAGTGTAAGAGATAGCTTCCGCCCTACCTGGGCTCGAACCAGGAACA
>NC_036852.1:9446713-9450067 GCF_002910315.2 Salvelinus sp. IW2-2015
GGATCAGAAGTTTGCTTAATGTGCTAAACTGTTATTTCTTCTAAGTGCAGCATGTGCCGCAGGTAGGTTCGTTGAATGTTTTCATTATGGAATAGCGCGGAAACACTTGGCAAGGCGCGCTCGGATTTTGTGCGGCTTTCTGTGACGATAATTCCATGCTTTGGCGGGGAGATCTCTATGCAATCTGCATGGGTTGCTAGTATGATAGATTGTACCTTTGGTACTGGACATGAAGAAGTTGACGAACTTTTTTTTGCCACTTGTGGCTAGGCTCTTTGAAGTAGGTAAGAACAATGAAAAAAGATATATGTGACTCCGTTTCCTACCTAGGTATATATGTGCAGGTCCCGACTTTTACGGAGAGGCATGCTTTACATTTTTTTGTTTTTTTTACAAAATGTGTTTTTTGGAGAATTGCCTTCCTCGAATGTGGCTTTCTTGCCTTAACAAATTGTATGCATCTGTAAATCATAGTTAATATTGATCAGTGATGTCTGTAGAAGAGCGTGGGATAGGAATTGGCATTCTGGTGTTTGAAATTGCAATGCAGGGGGTCGAGGAGCCGAGGCGGGTTGTTAAACACTGTCTGCGTCAAGCTTCAACTCAGGGCACTCTGGTATATCCGTAGACGGGGGAGCAAATCTGAATTCTTACTGGCATTGACACGTAGTGTGAACCGAGTGCTTTACAGCAAGGCAGGCTGTACAAACAAACGACAGGTCGTCTATTATGAAAGGGTTGCCCTGTTGTATCACTCATTGCTTTTGAAGGTTTAAAAAATGTATCCAATTTTTTAGTCTAGGCTTACTAATATGGATCTATCGTCCCACAACTGTCCCAGAGTCTGTTTGAAAAATAACCATAATCTAAATGTGATTTCTATCATTTGACCGCTGTGGGCGGACGCCCTAATCAGGTTACGCACCCAATACATATGGGTCCGGTAAATGTCTCCAATGTCCAGTAAATTAAAATGCTGCGGGTCAAATGTCCGGTGCCACATTTTCCTAACAGAAACCCTGGCGCACAGGCGTGCGTTATGTAGACTAAACACCTATCCTCTAAGGATATTTTAATGGTAGTTCCCAGTGCCTAAAATCTACCCACCATCTGCTAAATGCGGGTAGATTTTGGCATTGGCGGGTAAGAAGTCTATTTCACCAGTCACGTTGGCGGGTGCATTTCACTCGCATTTGTGAGTAGAAATAGTAAAGTATGATCACATTTATAGTAAAATAAATGCTGTATTAGCTGTTTTCAAAGTATTTGGTTCATAGCTGGTAAATTAATCGCTCAGTCAAAGAACTACAAATCCTATATAGCCTATTCCACCTCACACTGCAACAATGCCTGTCTGGGGGCTGTGCGCATGTGAATAGCTGAGTGAAAGATTAATTTTTGGAAGCGCTGTGCACAGTCATAAAAATTGGTCTAAGTTACTTGAAATGAAAGTCTACTGAAGTGAGACTTTGTCCTTGTGTTTCTTGGCTATTTACATTGTTTTATTCACATTAGAGGTCGACCGATTTAATCGGAATGGCCGATTTTTAATTAGGGCCAATTTCAAGTTTTCATAACAATCGGTAATAAGCATTTTTGGACACCGATTGTGGCCGATTTTTCATTTTATTTATATATATATAAGGCCTAGGAACAGTGGGTTAACTGCCTTGTTCAGGGGCAGAACGACAGATTTTTACCTTGTCAGCTCAGGGATTCGATCTGGCAACCTTCCGGTTACTAGTCCAACGCTCTAACCACCTGCCTTACATTGCACTCCACGAGGAGCCTGTGTGGCAGGCTGACTACCTGTTACGCGAGTGCAGCAAGAAACCAAGGTAAGGTGCAAGCTAGCATTAAACTTATAAAAAACAATCAATCTTAACAATCAATAGTTAACTACACATGGTTGATGATATTACTAGTTTATCTAGCGTGTCCTGCGTTGCATATAATCGATGCGGTGCCTGTTCATTTCATTTCTCATCGAATCACAGCCTACTTCGTCAAACGGGTGATGATTTAACAAGCGCATTCGCGAAAAAAGCACTGTCATTGCACCAATGTGTACCTAACCATAAACATCAATGCCTTTCTTTAAAATCAATACACAGGTATACATTTTTAAACCTGCATATTTAGTTAATATTGTCTGCTAACATGAATTTCTTTTAACTAGGGAAATTGTGTCACTTCTCTTGCGTTTCGTGCAAGCAGTCAGGGTATATGCAGCTGTTTGGGCTGCCTGGCTCGTTGCGAACTGTGTAAAGACCATTTATTCCTAACAAAGACCGTAATTAATTTGCCAGAATTGTACATAATTATGACATAACATTGAAGGTTGTACAATGTAACAGCAATATTTAGACTTAGGGATGCCACCTGTTAGATAAAATACGGAACGGTTCCGTATTTCACTGAAAGAATAAACGTTTTGTTTTCTAAATTATTGTTTCCAGATTTGACCATATTAATGACCTAAGGCTCGTATTTCTGTGTGTTATTATGTTATAATTAAGTCTATGATTTGATATTTGTTAGAGCAGTCTGACTGAGCGGTGGTAGACAGCAGCAGGCTCGTAAGCATTCATTCAAACAGCACCTTCGTGCGTTTGCCAGCAGCTCTTCGCTGTGCTTCAAGCATTGAGCTGTTTATGACTTCAAGCCAATCAACGTCCGAGATTAGGCTGGTGTAACCGATGTGAAATGGCTAGCTAGTTAGCGGGGTGCGCGCTAATAGCTTTTCAAACGGTGACGTCACTCGCTCTGAGACCTTGAAGTAGTTGTTCCCCGCTTTTGTGGAGCGATGGGTAACGATGCTTCGAGGGTGACTGTTGTCGATGTAGGTATTACTCAACACTTCACGCTGGAATGCTTTTTCAACACTCTATTTGAAGGAGTTCCCACATATGTTGAGCACTTGTTTTGGCTGCTTTTCCACTGTTGGTGGTCCGATCATCCAAACCATCTCAATTTGGTTGAGGTCGGGGGATTGTGGAGCCAGCTTCTTTTTTAATGGAGGCATTATAACATTCTCCTTGTATGACTGGTGGAGAAGAGTCAGGTGTGTTTTTTCTCTCTGATGCTGAAAGACAAATTCCAGATACTAAATAGCTAGCTAGCTAAACAACTGAACCATAATCCCAATCCATAGAGTACTAGCAATCAAAATTACTGTCATAGCTTGCTAAAGTTAACCAAATAGGTTCAATGTTAGCTAGCTACATTAGGCTATTAGCAAACAATGGCTAGCTTGTTAGCGGGGTGCGCGCTATAGCTTTTCAAACGGTGAGTCAGGTGGACGTCACTCCTTCTGAGACTTGAAGTAGTTGTTTGCCAGACCGCTTTTGTAGG
>NC_036852.1:9450092-9471619 GCF_002910315.2 Salvelinus sp. IW2-2015
TTGTGGAGCGATGGGTAACGATGCTTCGAGGGTGRCTGTTGTCGATGTGTTCCTGGTTCGAGCCCAGGTAGGGGCGGAAGCTATCTCTTACACTGGCAATACTAAAGTGCCTATAAAAACATCCAATAGACAAAGGTATATGAAATACAAATGGTATAGAGAGAAATAGTCCTATAATTCCTATAATAACTACAACCTAAAACTTCTTACCTGGGAATATTGAAGACTCCACCAGCTTTCATATGTTCTCTTGTTCTGAGCAAGGAACTTAAACTTGAGCTTTTTTACATGGCACATATTGCACTTTTACTTTCTTCTCCAACACTTTGTTTTTGCATTATTTAAACCAAATTGAACATGTTTCATAATTTATTTGAGACTAAATGGATTTTATTGATGTATTATATCAAGTTAAAATAAGTGTTCATTCAATTATTGTTGTAATTGTCATTATTACAAATAAATAAATAAAATCGTCCGATTTAATCGGTACCGGCTTTTTTTGGTCCTCCAATAATCGGTATCGGCGTTGAAAAATCATAATCGGTCGACCTCTAATTCACATGCTAGGTTGTTTTTCTATGTTTTGAGTCAACTGCTACGGAAGACAATGCTTCTACGAGTCAGACTCAATCTCACAGGCACAAACATGACGTGTTGCATTACCACGGTAAGGAAAGAAAAGTGACAATGCTTGCTAATAAGACAAGCAAACTAGATGATCACATCGAATAAGCCTGAGTGGGTTTGCCTACTTCCGAACTAAACAGAAATAGTATAGTTATAACTAACCATAGTTATACCACAGGTAGGCTACTTACTTACTATCCAAAGTTACCAAGCCACAGTTGCCGATCAATGAACGACTTGAAGACATCTTGATGTGGTGTTGAATGTAACCTTCTCCGGAGAGTCAAAGGTGTAGTCTTTTCCATCATGAGAAAGCCACAGGTGGGCTGGGAATTGCAGCCCATCCTTCCCACCTGGATGGTCCCTTAAAATAAGTCCCCCTGACTTTGTTTCTGACCCAAGATGTTAGGCTTGGCCKAAGAAGTCTTTTAAATAGAAGCTAAATATAATCGTTTTTTCCCCCTCCCCACTCGCTCACAAAGAAGTGCTTTTTTGGATTGGCCTCGGTTTCCTCCCCGACGCAAGTTTCGTTTACCATGGTAATGTGTTATGTTAGCCCCCTGACCTTGGCCTAGCTGTGACTACAGTATGTCAATGCTACCCCCACAATAATGACCAGCAAAATATACATATATACACACTATTTTTTTTGTAATGCATAAACATTACCTTTTGAGCTAGTGTGGTGGGAAAAGAAACAATAGTCAGTGCATACTGCATAATGCCCTTCATATCCAATTACTAGCAACCTTGGTTTGAGGGTATGGTGTGTATCCCCTAGGAGTGCAGAAACCTGAGGAGCCTGACTGAACAGACCATGGATGTAACTAGCTTCCTTAGCTGGCCTGAGGAGGAGGAGGATGAAACAACACGTACATGTATCCCCACAGTGTGAAGGATACCTAGGCTTAGGCTGCCTGTCTACGTCCTAAATTAAGCCCTATTCCCCCCATGTAGTGTACTACTTCTGACTAGCCCTGTGAATACATATGCTGCAATGGAGCGGAGCGATATGGACAAAAATCCATATCACGAAAAATGGACTGAATTATCATGATAATGATAAGTTGAACGAT
This sequence comes from Salvelinus sp. IW2-2015, assembly GCF_002910315.2. NCBI lineage: Eukaryota > Metazoa > Chordata > Actinopteri > Salmoniformes > Salmonidae > Salvelinus > Salvelinus sp. IW2-2015. Next base: position 9,451,799 of record NC_036852.1, read on the forward strand.
AAATCTATAACATTAATGTGGATCAGTTACGTTACATTACCCTTACAAATGCTACTACTACTTTGCATGTTGTAGCCATCAAATGTCCCATTATAAAGTACCCTTATTTCATTTCAAACTTTCCGTTTCTCTAGTGTAGATTACATGTCGTAACTCTCCATATTAGCAGCCTTATTTCAAATKTTCCATTTCTCTAGTGTAGGCTTACTTATCATTGCTCTCTTCTCTCCCCTCCATTTCTCTCTCCCTCAACACATTGCTTTCACTAAGAGGCTTATGAAGGTCTTATGGTTAGCGAGGGTTTTTGGGTACCTTACGAAATAGCCTCACCTGTTGGCTGAAGATGATGGGCAAGAAGGATTGCCATTTCACGCGAGAGCGAAACGTCCTGTTTTTCTCCATCCTTGAGTGGGCAGGATACTGTTTTTTCCCCCTAAACTGTATCACTGAAATATTTACAAGTCCAACTCCTCGTACCTCCACTAAAGTTGACTTGCAGTATGTTTTTGTGTCATGGAAAGGTTTTTTGGCCAGGAGTCCTAAGGGTAACCTGCCCACTCATTCAGTGTCTTGTAGCCAAGCTATCGGCATAATATTATTCTTGTGAAAATCATTACACAGTAGACCTTACAGGTTTGAACATAGACAGAGACAACATAAAATACAATTTAGCTTTCTTTAGGATGTTTAACAGAAATTGAAGTAGGCTTAACTCTGAAGAGAGACTGGGTTGGGTTATATTTCCCTGTGGAGACAATGTGATTATTCACTTCACGCTGACTGCATCTTTTTTTTGCATGAGAATCTTCTTAGCAGCAGGGATTTGTCAGCTTTGATACATTTTGTTTGTCTCTCTCCGCATAGATCTTGGCACACGTTTCAGGGCGCAGTTCTATCTCCTGCTGTTTAATCGAAACAAACTTGAATCAAAGTGGTCACATTATAGCAGGTTATTTGTAACGCACTGCAGCAAGGAAAGAAGGTTGTCTATGGTGTGTGTTTGTGTRGTGTGCACATGTTTTTGGATGCAGATGGCAGAGACATAAGGGTTATCCATGAGTTCATCTGACTTTACGTAAGTAGAAAAAGGGCTTAGTTGACAAGATCTCGGACTATCCCTTTAAAAGCTCATCTTGGCAAAGTGTGGYGCGGTGCAAAATTAATATAGGGAAAACATTGGATGGCTATAGCTACAGTAGCTAACACCCGCCTTGGGAATGCCCATGTAAATACTCCTCCTTTTGCTTCTGGAACTGCTGTGTTTTCTGACTCTTGAGTGCCTCTTAACAGCCTTCTGTCTCCTCCTCTCTTACAGAATGCAGCTTGGCCAGTCAACCCGGTGGGAGTGACTGATAAAGATGGGCCAAAGAAGTAGAGCCCACTGGTGAGGAGTGGTGAAGAGTCCAAACAGAACCATAGCGGCTAAACTACCCCGAGCGCCACCATGCCCCGCCTCCCCTTCTGAACTCTCCTCCCACTCCGACTCAGTCCCTTCCAACCCCTGTCCCTCACGCACAGACACAGTCACTCTTGCCAGTCGAGCTGCGGGCTGCGCTCGCCATGGCCTCGGCCTACCTGTGGAAGCTGTCGTCCCAGAAGCTGGGGTTCTTCCTGGTGAGCTTTGGCTTCATCTGGGGCATGATGCTGCTCCACTTCACCATCCAGCAGCGGGCCACGCACGAGAGCAGCACCATGCTGCGACAGCAGATCCTGGAGCTCAGCAAGCGCTACATCAAGGCCCTGGCCGAGGAGAACCAGAGCGTCATGGACGGGCCCTACGTGGGAACCATGACAGCCTATGGTGAGTACCGAGCACTGCACAAGTAGTGTTCTCCGCTTTGCAAAGCGGTGGTTGTGAGAACTCTGAATTTGCTCAATGGTACACTGGGAATGTTCCATTCATACCCTTGGAATGTTTTATTGAATGGAATTCTGATTTGCCAGTTGTTGGTAGTGCTGCAATATTTGATCAACCTCAGTTAGAGAACACACTGTTAATGAATAAGAACAGGCTGAATTGATTTACTATGTAGGCTAAGTAGAAGTGCCTTCAAAGTCAAAATAGCCAGCCCTATACATCCTCTGACATACAGGTCATACAAAATGCATAATGTCGGCTATTTATAAGTGTTTATATTTTAATTGTATTGTGGTTGTAATGCAACCATAGACAACGGGGAAGACAAGAAAGAGGACAAGAGAGAAAATGTACATTTTGTCTACAGCAGGGTGCTGCCTCATTGGATAGAGGAAAGTAAATTATTAGGGGGCTAGCCAGCCAGTAACTTGACTTGCGCAAACAAAGGTGAGTGATTACGCTGATGCAGCTGCTTTCCCGCCATAACCTATTAACGCCTCGCGAACAGCCATCAATAAGTTATTCATGCCGTTAATAGACCCGTTTGGGTCAATGAGAGGCTTCATTAGAAACATGAGATTGGAATTGATTACGCTGAATACATTCTAATGGGCGGCGAAAAACAAGAAGATGCTGTAAAATGACCAGGCAACCAACCAACCGTCACTGGTCCTGGAAAGTAGCGCTCTGAAAAGGCCATGCCTAATATGATTTGTCTTAAAAACTCTCTTAGCCTGTAAAATTCAATTTATCGGAGTTTGTTAGGCAGGAAGCCTCCCGCCTATCTCAGACACACCGAGTAGGCCTATCAACCTCAGTTCTTCTGCCACAGTCTGCTAATCGCCAGACCTCAAGAGTACTGACTGGCGAACACGGAGCATTTAGCTGCTCTTGTTCCCCTTAGGGTCTGTGTTAAAACATTGATGCAGAGTGTTGAAGCATCTGCCTTTGTGAAACCCTTGGTCGTACAGATCCGGYATGCGTCCCAAATGGCATCCTATTCCCTATTTACTATGGGCCCTATCAAAAGTAGTGCACTAAATTAGGAATAAGATGCCATTTGTGATGCAACCGAGATGTCTGTTGTTCTAGCAGCCTAGTGCTCTCCGACCCGTTTTAAAGGACCTGGAGGAGGGTGTTGAAAGAAATCCTAAGCTTTATCCCAGACCTGTATAATGATATCAGCTCAATGTAATAGGCTAATTGCTTAATCGTGTCATTAATTATCTCCAGAAAAGCATGAAATGAGTTGCTGCTGCAAACACTATTATTCGGGAGGCAATGAGACAAAAGATCTGTGATATGGTCTCATCAGAACAGATTCATAATATTCTGTCAATTGCCTGAACTTTAATTTAAATGAATAAACTTTATTAATGCATCAGGTGGAGTAAATATTTATATGATGTAATAATGTTAGTATATAACAGATTTTTTTTAAATCCAGCTGTAATGAACTAAAACATTACATTGGACAAGGCAGTCTTTCCCTCGTTAGATTTTCCAGGCGGGCGCAAAAGCTTCCACGCCCCCTGGCATCGAAAATGCAAATGGAAACCTGTGGAAGCCAAACCCTTATTTGGCAACAAAGCTAGCCGTTGAAACCCGTGTCAGATATGCATTGGTAGGGAAAACACTAATATTGAGTCAGAAGATGTTGTTGGGGCATTGTGTCCTGTCTTGACCTAGGTCTAAAGAACCAGTCTGGAACCAGTTTATAATGGACTGGATGAAACCAGTTTCCCTGTTTTTGTTGTCTCTCATTTGAACATGTCTCAATCTTAATGTACTTCTTGAGACTGGAACACTGTTTACTCTCTGCCATAGAAATATAATGATATGGTCAAGGAAGCCTCTTTTTATGCTTTTGATTAAATAAAAGTAGGAAGGGGAAAAATTGCCTCATGCTGCAGTATTTGTACACCCTCTGCAGATCTAGGATTCATCTCGATATGACATTAATGCATTTAAGGGGAATTATGACTTCCCCTCTGCTCTCAGTAAATTACCCATAAAATCTGAGTGCACATTAATTAAATATTGTGTCAAGATTGAATCGGTCTGGTGGTTTATGTGGTGCATTGAACATTGTTTATTCGTTTGAGTAGATGGGAATTTGGACTGAAGAGAGAGAAGCACTGAACTAAACAATTCCAGCCAACCTGTTTCCACGCTTTCCTTTTGTGAGAAGAGAGTTATAAAGTTTATAACTATCTGGATTGACGAAAACCCATCTTTCATAAAGCACGTTGATGAGGAAGTTAAGAAATTAAGAATTAGAAGGAGCTTATTTTATAGGAAAAATKCATTAAATAGCATAAAACAAATGATTTAGTCAACGTTCATACCGGTTATAGACTACGGCGTTATTGTATATCTGAATGCAGCTGCCACTGTATTGAAGCTATTAGACACAGTTTATCATAGCAAACTACACTTTATTACAGGCGATAGGTTCAGTACACATCACTGTATTCTGTATCAGAAAGTACAGTAGGCTGGTCCTCTTTGAAGTCTCGTAGATCGATGGATTTTACTCGTGTTGTTTCTAAAGCCCTCCTGCATAAACTTCCACCATACCTTACTTCATTGTTAACTTAGACGTACAAGAGATCAGATCACACCCGGTCTCAGGGATGGCTAACTCTAGAGTTCCCTTCCATCTCCACTGAGTTAGGTCAATCTGCTTCAACTTTTTTTGCACCTTACTTGTGGAATGATCTCCAAGGCTCTCTAAAATTGGATGAATTGGTGCCTCTTGGGCAATTCAAAAGGCTGATTGAGGACCTTTTTACTGAAGAATGTGTTTTCAATGATTATGTATTGCTTTTTGTGTATATCGATGTGTATACAGGGCTTATCTGTGAAAGAGACCTTGATCTCAGGACACAACATCGGGAGTGTGTGTATTGGTTGGACTCCCTGAGTTGTGCATCGTTCTGGTGGGTGGCTACAAAAAATAGCCATTTTATTTCTTTTTTATTTCACCTTTTATTTAACCAGGTAGGCCAGTTGAGAACAAGTTCTCATTTACAACTGTGACCTGCTAAGATAAAGCAAAGCAGTGCGACAACAACACAGAGTTACACATAAACAAACGTACAGACAATAGAAAAATCTATAAACAGTGTGTGCAAATGTAGAAGAGTAGGGAGGTAAGGCAATAAATAGGCCATGGAGGTGAAATAATTACAATTTAGCATTAACACTGGAGTAATAGATGTGCAGATGATGATGTGCAGGTAGAGATATTGGGTGCAAAAGAGCAAGAGGGTAAGTAATAATATGGGGATGAGGTAGTTGGGTGTGCTATTTACAGATTGGCTGTGTACAGGTACAGTGATTGGTAAGCTGCTCTAACAGCTGATGCTTAAAGTTAGAGAGGGATATATATAAGACTCCAGCTTCAGTGATTTTTRCAATTCCAGTCATTGGCAGAGAACTGGAAGGAAAGGTGGCCAAAGGAAGTGTTGGCTTTGGGGATGACCAGTTAAATATACCTGCTGGAGCGCGTGCTAAGGGTGGGTGTTGCTATGTTGACCAGTGAGCTGAGATAAGGCGGGGCTTTACCTAGCAAGGACTTATGACCTGGAGCCAGTGGGTTTGGCAATGAATATGTAGCGAGGGCCAGCCAACGAGAGCATACAGGTCGCAGTGGTGGGTAGTATATGGGGCTTTGGTGACAAAACGGATGGCACTGTGATAGACTACATCCAATTTGCTGAGTAGAGTGTTGGAGGCTATTTTGTAAATTACATCGCCGAAGTCAAGGATCGGCGGGATAGTCAGTTTTACGAGGGTATGTTTGGCAGCATGAGTGAAGGAGGCTTTGTTCAGAAATAGGAAGCTGATTCTAGATGTCATTTTGGATTGGAGATGCTTAATGTGAGTCTGGAAGTAGAGTTTACAGTCGAACCAGGCACCTAGAATATGTGGACAAATACAAATACCTAAGTCAGAACCGTCCAGAGTAGTGATGCTAGTCGGACGGGAGTGTGCGGGCAGCGATCGGTTGAAGACCATGCACTTAGTTTTACTTGCATTTAAAAGCAGTTGGAGGCCACGGAAGAAGTGTTGTATGGCATTGAAGCTCGTTTGGAGGTTTGTTAACACAGTGTCCAAAGAAGGGCCAGATGTGTACAGAATGGTGTCGTCTGCGTAGAGGTGGATYAGAGAWTCACCWGCAGCAAGAGCGACATCATTGATATATACAGAGAAAAGAGTCGGCCCGAGAAKTGAACCCTGTGGCACCCCCATAGAGACTGCCAGAGGTCCGGACAACAGGCCCTCCGATTTGACACACTGAACTCTATCTGAGAAGTAGTAGTCGAGAACCATAACACAGTATAGCTGGCTTAAGCCCAAAAAAACATTCCTGTCAACAAAATAATATTTATAATCTCTAGGAACTCTACTACACCAGACATAAAGTGATAGCGAGGGACACATTTCACTTTGTGTATGGTAAGTATAGTTCCTCGAGATTATAAAAGCATTACATCACATCATGTGGTTACTTGGCAATGGTAATATAGTATATGTAAGGTCACTATAATTACAACATGCATGCATTTCTTACATCTGTCATCAGCTCACATCAGTGTTGTGGGATTTGTGCATGTGGACTGTGATGTGATAATGTGTAATGTCACTAGGCCAAGAGCGAGCACACAGCTGCATAGAAATATGGATTAGTCTGCCCATCTGTCAGTCCGTCTCTAAGCAAATGAAAATCTCTGTGGATTTGTACACCACGTATCAGAAAATGATGGGAAAGTCATTTTAGTGCGTTGTCTCCAATATAATGTATTTTCTTTGGAAGTATTGCTTTCATTCGACTCTTTTGTAATATCATTTTTTTTGCGTAGTTTCAAAATACTGTACAGTATGTTTAAAACTCTCATGTTGATTTTATGGAGCTCCCATCTATGAATTTTGAGTGGTTACATTTCCCAAGCCYCATCTCAGTTTACCAAACAAAGTGACAGGGTCAGGCTGTTGAAATTACAGATTGTGTCTTTAAAAAAAAAAAAACTTCAGTTGATGTTGACCCACTTTGCTCACTGAACCAAGTTTATTAAACATCTGGGCTGGTTCCTCATTTTACAATCGTGCAAATTAGTCTGAATTTGAATTGTATTTATTAACTGATAATGGTTCTCTTAGTTTGCTTGGTCTGCTGTTGTCTGTTTTGTCTACTCACTCAGTATGTTTAGGCTGCAATTATTGAAACRGGGAAGTTGTTTGTAGGTCGGTCTCTTGAAAGACGAAGCTTGGCTGACGATGAGGGTCACTGAAATAATGAGCACACAGGTTGGCACCTTATTTCCTTTTATGGTGCACTTCATTTGACCAGAATCCTATCGGCCCTGGTCAAAAGTAGTGCACTATATAGGAAATAGKGGGCCATTTTAGGACACAGTCACAGTTTGTCTCCATGCTCATCATGTACCACGCATCGGCTCATGTAGACATTTGCGGACATGAGTGAGGACATGACTCGGCTAACACAGTTGGTATCTGTAAAGCGCTGTGACTGCTATCTACGCTTTGCTCACTCCCTATGGGTGCCTCTGTGGAGAATGAACGTGTCAGGCTTTCACATGCATATTTCAACTCTCATGTTTCATTTTGAAACGTTTTGCTTAGGGAATGAAGACCGAGTCAAGTTATCTTCTTTTTTTTTTTTGCAGACAGGTGGTAACGATGACTGGGGAGTTGGGGACTATAAAACAGTAAAATCACAACCGTACGTCAATTCTGTTCTGTAACAGTAGCTTTAAATAAAGGTGGGTGTCTAGAAAAGGATCTGAACCAAAGAACTTGGATAAGTAATAGAGGTTGACCGATTATGATTTTTCAACGCCGATACCGATTATTGGAGGACCAAAAAAGCCGATACCGATTAATCGGCCATTTTTTWAATWWATTTTTTTGTAATAATGACAATTACAACAATACTGAATGAAGACTTATTTTAACTTAATATAATACATCAATAAAATCTATTTAGCCTCAAATAAATAATGAAACATGTTCAATTTGGTTTAAATAATGCAAAAACAAAGTGTTGGAGAAGAAGGTAAAAGTGCAATATGTGCCATGTAAGAAGGCTAACGTTTAAGTTCCTTGCTCAGAACATGAGAACATATGAAAGCTGGTGGTTCCTTTTTAACATGAGTCTTCAATATTCCCAGGTAAGAAGTTTTAGGTTGTAGTTATTATAGGACTATTTCTCTCTATACGATTTGTATTTCATATACCTTTGACTATTGGATGTTCTTATAGGCACTTTAGTATTGCCAGTGTAACAGTATAGCTTCAATCCCTCTTATAGCTTCCATCCCTCTTCGCAATGCTTGAAGCATTGCGAAGAGCTGCTGGCAAAACGCACAAAGGTGCTGTTTGAATGAATGCTTACGAGCCTGCTGGTGCCTACCATCGCTCAGTCAGACTGCTCTATCAAATCATAGACTTAATTATAACATAATAACACACAGAAATACAAGCYTTARGTCATTAATATGGTCGAATCTGGAAACTATCATCTCGAAAACAAAACKTTTATTCTTTCAGTGAAATACGCAACCGTTCCGTATTTTATCTAACGGGTGGCATCCATAAGTCTAAATATTTCTGTTACATTGCACAACCTTCAATGTTATGTCATAATTACGTAAAAWTCTGGCAAATGAGTTCGCAATGAGCCAGGCGGCCCAAACTGTTGCATATACTCTGACTCTGCGTGCAATGAACGCAAGAGAAGTGACACAATTTCACTTGGTTAATATTGCCTGCTAACCTGGATTTCTTTTAGGTAAATATGCAGGTTTAAAAATATATACTTCTGTGTATTGATTTTAAGAAATGCTTTGATGTTTATGGTTAGGTACACGTTGGAGCAACGACAGTCCTTTTTYGCGAATGCGCACTGCATCAATTTATATGCAACGCAGGACACGCTAGATAAACTAGTAATATCATCAACCATGTGTAGTTATAACTAGTGATTATGATTGATTGATTGTTTTTTATAAGAKAAGTTTAATGCTAGCTAGCAACTTACCTTGGCTTCTTACTGCATTCGCGTAACAGGCGGGCTCCTCGTGAGGCAGGTGGTTAGAGCTAGTTAACTAGTTAACCGTAAGGTTGCAAGATTGAATCCCTGAGCTGACAAGGTAAAAATCTGTCGTTCTGCCCCTGAACAAGGCAGTTAACCCACCGTTCCTAGGCCGTCATTGAAAATAAGAATGTGTTCTTAACTGAATTTAAAAAAWATATATATCGGCAAATTGGCGTCCAAAGTTACTGATTTCCGATTGTTATGAAAACTTGAAATCGGCCCTAATTAATCGGCCATTCCGATTAATCGGTCGACCTCTAATAAGTAACTAAGGTATCACCCATACTACCACCACTGTCTTTAAATCAACGTATCTATGTAATAGTAGTATTTTTATCACAGTTTGGCCCAAAACCGAATTCTGATTGTTCTGATGCTGTGAATTGTACTTTGCTTTTCTGACAGTAAGTTTATCTATCGCATGGATTTAGCCCACCTATGTTTTCACACCTATTACACTACTTGAATGCAGGCTGTCCACACTCTGCCCTGAACCATGCATTTTAATTTCCCCGTTTTAAGCTGGCTTAATTAATTGCAATGTTCCGTGCCTGTTGGAAAGACAGAATATTTCATTTGTTAACACAAACCTCGTTGTGCTTTGGGCACTCATTGCAAACATGCAGAGGAATGTTCATTGGCTGCGACTTGTAAAACATTAATTAGCTACACACACACACAGATCAGCCATGTGGGGAGATGGCCTACTCTACCTTGTCCAGGTTTGGGAGAGATAGATGGAGTGTGTTTGGTGTTTGGACCGGGGGCAGTGTGTTTGGTGTTTGGACCGGGGGCAGTGTGTTTGGTGTTTGGACCGGGGGCAGTGTGTTTGGTGTTTGACCGGGGGCAGTGTGTTTGAACCTGGGGCAGTGTGTTTGAACCTGGGGCAGTGTGTTTGGACGGGGGCAGTGTGTTTGGTGTTTGGACCGGGGCAGTGTGTTGGACCGGGGGCAGTGTGTTTGGACCGGGGGCAGTGTGTTTGGACCGGGGGCAGTGTGTTTGGACCGGGGGCAGTGTGTTTGGACCGGGGCAGTGTGTTGGACGCTGGGGCAGTGTGTTTTGGACTGGGGCAGTGTGTTTGGACCTGGGGCAATGTGTTTGGACGGGGCAGTGTGTTTGGACCTGGGGCAATGTGTTTTGGACCGGGGCAGTGTGTTTGGACGGGGCAGTGTGTTTGGCGACGGGGGGGTGTGTTTGGACCGGGGGCAAGTGTGTTTGGACCTGGGGCAATGTGTTTTGGAACATGGGGCAGTGTGTTGGGACTGGGGCAATGTGTTTTGGACCTGGGGCAGTGTGTTTGACCGGGGCAGATGTGTTTGGACTGGGCAGTGTGTTTGGACCTGGGGCAATGTGTTGGACTGGGGGCAATGTGTTTGACCTGGGGAAATGTGTTTGGACGTGGGCAATGTGTTTGGACGCGTGGGCAATGTGTTTGGACCTGGGGCAATGTGTTTCTTTCTCTCTGTCTGTGTTGATGGAGGCTAGGCCGGGCGGTTTCTGCTCAGCGCATAGTGTTTTCTGAGGACACAATCTATTGTGTGCAATTATGTTCAGCCTGATGCAGTGGCAGCTCCACTCCAGGGCTCTGTCCCAAATGGTACTCTATTCCCGACATAGTGCACTGCTTTGGACCAGAGTCATATGKGCCCTGGTCAAAAGTACTGCACTATATAGGGTGTCATTTGGGACAAAGTCCAACTTTCCAGTTGATTTCTTCCTTGTCTTACGCAGCGGCGCTCCCTCCCAGCATCTGCTTATCTCCGCCCCACKTAGCCGTGTAGAGCAGACAAAACGCTGCAGCTTCCCTTTCTCCCTCACGCCAACTCTCCTCCCCATCCCTTCCCTCGCTCCCTGACCGCGGCGCCGCACACAGGCCTGTTTCCCTCCACACTGTCTTTCTGGCGCGATAGGGAGTGACATATCAAATGCGACACGCAGCCAGAGAAATTGCACCGCAGTCGCCGCGCTGACGTGTGACAGACGGGGTGCGATCGCTGTCTTCACGGCTCCACCACCTCATGGCATGTTAATAAGGTTGACGACATTCCGGGATATTCTTGGCGGCGGGAGGAAAGGAAAACATTTCAAGAGCAGAAGGGACATGTCATATTTCAATTTCTTAGTAGCTACTAATGATGTGACAAAATGTCTCGCAAGTCAAAATTGATCAACTGTTTTGTGACAAGATCTTCGGTCATACCAATAAACAATATGTTAAGCATGTTGGATTTAAAAAAAAATCTGAGTTCTATGCAAACTACTGAAATTGAAACCAATGCCAAAATGTGTGTTGCACTTGCAAGTCAACATCGATCAACCGTGAGATCTTACAACACCATAAACAATAATAGGTCAATAATAAAACAAATCTGACAGTTCTAACAAATGGATTTGAAGCCACTCAAGTTTGTGTTGCATGTTATACAGTAGCTTTAGAATCGTTACACTTTATTCAGTTGCTTTGAGCTGCGTAGAGCCATGGAGGCCCTGGTCAAAAGTAGTACTCCATAGGGAATAGGGTTCCATTAGGGATGCAGCCTTGATGTCCTCATGGCTGCTGGAGGGTAAATATCAGATAAACACCATTAGGACACTGAAATGCCAAGCCCTGCATACCAAGTCCTGAAATGCTACTGAAACAAACAGAGATGATGTCATTGTGAATGTCAGCTCACTGTGTCCTTTCTATCCCATCTCACCTCTTATTGGCTAGCTACTGGGCTAAGTCCCAATTATCTCTCCTTCCTCCCAAAATATGCATTTGTTCACTTCACTGATTTGAAAGGAGATGAGTGGTATAAGAAACATGGTGGAAACTCCCGCTAGCCCATGCCTCCACCAATCAATCCAATGCTCTTAGATTTGTGGGAAGTAGTGAACGAGTGCACACTTCAGGAAGGAGACATTATTGGGACACACCTATTGTGAATGCCAGTTTACGTTAGTGTCTTTTCAATCCCATCGTCCATCCCACCTTCTTTTGGCTAGCTACCGGAGTCAGGAGATGTTGTTAGAAATGCACAGACCAAAATGAAGCAGCAAGGTCATTCTCAGACACCCGCCAGCTCAGTTATACATTTAAATGAGTCCTTTAACGGACAGCATGAAATCCAATGACTTAATGGGGTCGCTGAAATAAGCTGATCCTCTCCCCTTGTTTTTCATTTTTCAGAGGAAAGCCAATAAGAWCGGGCCGTCTCAGTATACAAGGCATACTCAGATTACTCACGCCATAACGATATATTGATTAGCCTAGTTATGAAGACAAAAATAGAAAAGCATTTTCTTTGACCGGGACTGTGGAGAGCGACTCACTGGTATGATATCACTATGCGGTAATTTCCTCCTTGTCCTTCAAAAAGTCAATCTGAGATTTGAAAATGACGATTCATGAGATCAATTAAAATGATAGGAAAATGAAAGGGAAATATAGATAACACTGTACTGTATATTTTAGCCTCAAGTTAAGTTAGCTGGTTAGCAGTAAGACTGATATGAGGTATCTATGCTTCATGCTATATTGTGTTTCCCWATTACAGATCTGAAGAAGACCCTGGCGGTGCTCCTGGACAACATCATGGTACGGCTGGGCAAGCTGGAGTCCAAGGTGGAGAACATCTACAACAGCACGGGGGCTAACCTGACCAACGGCACCAGCACGGCCACCCCCAGCGCCTCCAATGCGGAGAAGGTCAACGTGGCAGGTGAGGCTCACKCTCTCCCTYACTAGCTTATTTTTTTTCTCCCGAAGATAGCTGAATCTTCATTTATTGAAGACATTCAAAAACAAGACATTGCTCCTTGAAAATCCCCAGTCCTAGTTCTGGAACATGTCAAAGTAACAAGACATAGACCTATAGCAGGGGTGTCTAGCTCAATTCCTGGAGTTGCTGAGTGTCTGCGGGTTTTCGCTCCTCCCTTGTACTTGATTGACCAATTTTAAGGTAATTTATTAGTTAGGAGCTCACCTGGTTTTCTAGGTCTGGACACAAATTGAAAGAAAATAACAAAAACAAACTAGCAGACACTCAGTTCTCCAGTGAATCTGATGGGAACTTAGGTGAATAGTGTCATTTATGCTGGTAAGAATAGAGTTGTGCTCTGAGCCTGCATTGAAATGGCTCTATTCACCCTAGTTACCCCTCTGTCCTTGTGTGGCGACAGAATATGGTCGGAATTAGATTATGACGATTGAGTTACAAAGTGAGCGTTCTACTCTTGAGAGAGCTAGGCCCATTCCGCTCAGGCTTCAGAACGTTTCTTAAACAAAATAAAGAATGTTTAACTCGGGCCTCCTTTCTGTGTTAGGATAATTTAATATCTTTTTTAGTAAGTATACTCCTGCCATCTTGGGCTGTATCAGTGACAGTTCCCTGCTAGCTGTGTCGGGCAGGACATTGTGGTCCTTCTGCACTGCAGCAACCGCCACTTCCTGTGCAACAGCGATAACGACATGGAGGTTATCTCCCATACCACATTAACGGTGCACTGATATCTCAATCCCACCCTTTGTTAACCAATGGAATGCTCTGGCTTCGGACTAGTCAAAGGAAAGAGACCATACTGGTTGTCTTGACTTCTAACCTGTTAATAGACACACGTATCATTTGGCAGTGTGGTTTGCCCTAACAGTCTGAGTTGTCCCTGAAACACCGCTCCTCCTCTCCACGTCTGTCCTGTGTGGCAGGCAGCCCTGCCAACCCATTTGCTGCTTTCCCCTGGACCATGTGGTGCTGGGAAGGCAATTACCCAGATAGGATCTGGACAGTGAGGGGATCACACATGTCTTTCGAGAGGCTGCTAGCTATCAAGGTGGAGAAYCCAGGGCCCCAGGAAGAGGTGTAGTGCTCCCCCCTTACCCTGCTGCCACACTGTCTCTGTCAGACAGTTTGTGCCCTGCTCAGCCATGGAGAGATGCCTCTGTTCTGACTATCAGACCTAACTACCGCTAATGTACTGCCTAGACAAAATATGCTGCTTTAACTTCTCTAGKATAGGGGGCAGCATTTTCACGTTTGGATGAAAAGCATACCCGAATTCAACTGCCAGCTACTCATCCCCAGAAGATAAGATATGCATATTATTAGTAGATTTGGATAGAAAACACTCTGAAGTTTCTAAAACTGTTTGAATCATGTCTGTGAGTATAACATAACTTATTTAGCAGGCAAAACCCMGAGGACAAACCATTCAGATAATTTTTTTGAGGTCACTCTCTTTTCAATGGGTTTTCATTGGGAATTCCAGATTTCTAATTGACCTTCTTGCAGTTCCTACCGCTTCCACTGGATTCAACAGTCTTTAGAAATTGGTTGAGGTTTCTTCCTTTGTGTAATGAAGAAGTACGGCCATCTTGAACGAGGGTCACTTGAAGTGTACTGTTAGATAGAGGCGCGTGACCAGAAAGCTAGCTACAGTTTGTTTTAATCCTGTATTGAACACAGATCATCCCGTCTTCAATTTTAGCGATTATTTACGTGAAAAAATACCTAAAGTTGTATTACAAAAGTAGTTTGAAATGTTTTGGCAAAGTTTACAGGTAACTTTTGAGATAGTTTTGCAAGTTGGAACCGGTGTTTTTCTGGATCAAACGCGCCAAATAAATTGACATTTTGGATATATATCGACGGAATTAATCGAACAAAAGGACCATTTGTGATGTTTATTGATATTGGAGTGCCAACAACAGAAACTCGTCAAAGGTAAGGCATGAATTATATATTTTTATTTCTGCGTTTTGTGTCGCCCCTGCAGGGTTGAAATATGCTTCTCTCTTTTGTTTACTATGGTGCTATCCTCAGATAATAGCATGTTTGCTTTCGCCGAAAACCTATTTGAAATCTGACATGTTGGCTCACAACAAGTGTAGCTTTAATTTGGTGTATTGCATGTGTGATTCATGAAAGTTAGATTTATAGTAATTTAATTGAATTTGGGCGCTCTGCATTTTTACTGGCTTTTGGCCAAGTGGGACGTTATCGTCCCACATATCCCAGAGAAGTTAATCACTGTAAATATGCACATTTTGGTATAATCATGAAGTAAACATCTTTATCTCCCGAATTCAATTGTCGCAACTAGATAGCTTTACAAAGTGTTCATTTTAAAACACGTTTCCATCTGACAAAATGCGCTACCATGACAATCTCTATTGGGGGTAGCACATTTTTAGTGGGTAGGTCAGTTTCTCAGAATACCTCTCTTCACTAAAGCTACAGCCCAGATGAGCARGGAGCAAACGAACATGTCACGTCTGGCCAGTGCCCGACCCACCTCACAGCTGTGTATGGATGTGGCTGAGTCACCACAACCAGTCAGTCGGAACTCAGAGGGCAACGCCTAGTCCCTTCCTACCTGCTCTCGGAGGTCTTTGACAATGCTTCCTCCATGTAGACTAAATAAAAACGAAATCAACACTTGTTAGGCTTATCTGTTTTGCTGGCACTGGCACAGTTTGGATTTGAGACCAATTCTGCAATTGAATGACCTAACTCATGGAGCCATAGGCTTGTCAGACTGTTGGTGGAGGAGGACCCTTTAACGCATCAGAAAGATGTTCCATCGGAGAAACACAAAATGATGTCAGGTCATGTGACCAGGGAGAGTCTGCAGTGGCCACTCTGCTTCCTTTCAGTAATGAGCAATTGTGAGGTCAGATAAGGAAGTTCATGCGAGTATGTTGTAGTGTCCCTCTTTGTTTGCAGGCTAAGTTACACATTGTATTGTGTAGGCCTAAGTCTGTTTTTTAAAATTCCAAGTCAGTTTTATTTCTCTCTATTTTATGTGGGTGTTTAATGAGAACATGGCTTCACTGTCCTTTTGCAGACCTATTTACACACRGTTTGATCTTTGTATGTTTTATAGTGTAGTGGCGATGTTGCATCCTTCATTTGATGGCAACTTTTAACCAACTGTGGTCTCTGTTAGCCTACTTCTGCATATCAGACCTCTTAATATCTATCTAGAGTCTCCCCTTGGCTACTTTTTGTTTTCATAAATAGTCCGTTTAACCAGGACGAGCATGAAATCCAATGACTTAATGGGGTCGCTGAAATAAGCTGATCCTCTCCCCTTGTTTTTCAATTTTTCAGAGGAAAGCCAATAAGATCGGCGCGTCTCAGTATACAAGGCATACTCAGATTACTCACGCCATAACGATATATTGATTAGCCTAGTTATGAAGACAAAATAGAAGAAAGCATTTTCTTTGACCGGGACTGTGGAGAGCGACTCACTGGTATGATATCACTATGCGGTAATTTCCTCCTTGTCCTTCAAAAAGTCAATCTGAGATTTGAAAATGACGATTCATGAGATCAATTAAAATGATATGAAAGGGAAATATAGATAACACTGTACTGTATATTTTAGCCTCAAGTTAAGTTAGGCTGGTTAGCAGTAACTGATTGAGGTATCTATGCTTCATGCTATATTGTGTTTCCTATTACAGATCTGAAGAAGACCCTGGCGGTGCTCCTGACAACATCATGGTACGGCTGGGCAGCTGGAGTCCAAGGTGGAGAACATCTACAACAGCACGGGGGCTAACCTGACCAACGGCACCAGCACGGCCACCCCCAGCGCCTCCAATGCGGAGAAGGTCAACGTGGCAGGTGAGGCTCACTCTCTCCCTTACTAGCTTATTTTTTTCTCCCGAAGATAGCTGAATCTTCATTTATTGAAGACATTCAAAAAACAAGACATTGCTCCTTGAAAATCCCCAGTCCTAGTTCTGGAACATGTCAAAGTAACAAGACATAGACCTATAGCAGGGGTGTCTAGCTCAATTCCTGGAAGTTGCTGAGTGTCTGCGGGTTTTCGCTCCTCCCTTGTACTTGATTGACCAATTTTAAGGTAATTTATTAGTTAGGAGCTCACCTGGTTTTCTAGGTCTGGAACACAAATTGAAAGAAAATAACAAAAACAAACTAGCAGACACTCAGTTCTCCAGTGAATCTGATGGGAACTTAGGTGTAGTGTCATTTATGCTGGTAAGAATAGAGTTGTGCTCTGAGCCTGCATTGAAATGGCTCTATTCACCCTAGTTACCTTCTGTCCTTGTGTGGCGACAGAATATGGTCGGAATTAGATTATGACGATTGAGTTACAAAGTGAGCGTTCTACTCTTGAGAGAGCTAGGCCCATTCCGCTCAGGCTTCAGAACGTTTCTTAAACAAAATAAAGAATGTTTAACTCGGGCCTCCTTTCTGTGTTAGGATAATTTAATATATTTTTAGTAAGTATACTTCTGCCATCTTGGGCTGTATCAGTGACAGTTCCCTGCTAGCTGTGTCGGGCAGGACATTGTGGTCCTTCTGCACTGCAGCAACCGCCACTTCCTGTGCAACAGCGGATAACGACATGGAGGTTATCTCCCATACCACATTAACGGTGCACTGATATCTCAATCCCACCCTTTGTTAACCAATGGAATGCTCTGGCTTCGGACTAGTCAAAGGAAAGAGACCATACTGGTTGTCTTGACTTCTTAACCTGTTAATAGACACACCGTATCATTTGGCAGTGTGGTTTGCCCTAACAGTCTGAGTTGTCCCTGAAACACCGCTCCTCCTCTCCACGTCTGTCCTGTGTGGCAGGCAGCCCTGCCAACCATTTGCTGCTTTCCCTGGACCATGTGGTGCTGGGAGGCAATTACCAGATAGGATCTGGACAGTGAGGGGATCACACATGTTTTCGAGAGGCTGCTAGCTATCAAGGTGGAGAACCCAGGCCCCAGGAAGAGGTGTAGTGCTCCCCCTTACCCTGCTGCCACACTGTCTCTGTCAGACAGTTTGTGCCCTGCTCAGCCATGGAGAGATGCCTCTGTTCTGACTATCAGACCTAACTACCGCTAATGTACTGCCTAGAACAAAATATGCTGCTTTAACTTCTCTAGGATAGGGGGCAGCATTTTCACGTTTGGATGAAAAGCATACCCGAATTCAACTGCCAGCTACTCATCCCCAGAAGATAAGATATGCATATTATTAGTAGATTTGGATAGAAAACACTCTGAAGTTTCTAAAACTGTTTGAATCATGTCTGTGAGTATAACATAACTTATTTAGCAGGCAAAACCCGAGGACAAACCATTCAGTAATTTTTTTGAGGTCACTCTCTTTTCAATGGGTTTTCATTGGGAATCCAGATTTCTAATTGACCTTCTTGCAGTTCCTACCGCTTCCACTGGATGTCAACAGTCTTTAGAAATTGGTTGAGGTTTCTTCCTTTGTGTAATGAAGAAGTACGGCCATCTTGAACGAGGGTCACTTGAAGTGTACTGTTAGAAGAGGCGCGTGACCAGAAAGCTAGCTACAGTTTGTTTTAATCCTGTATTGAACACAGATCATCCCGTCTTCAATTTTAGCGATTATTTACGTGAAAAAATACCTAAAGTTGTATTACAAAAGTAGTTTGAAATGTTTTGGCAAAGTTTACAGGTAACTTTTGAGATATTTTTGTAAGTTGGAACCGGTGTTTTTCTGGATCAAACGCGCCAAATAAATTGACATTTTGGATATATTCGACGGAATTAATCGAACAAAGGACCATTTGTGATGTTTTATGTTGTGAGTGCCAACAACGAAACTCGTCAAAGGTAAGGCATGAATTATATTTTTTATTTCTGCGTTTTGTGTCGCCCCTGCAGGGTTGAAATATGCTTCTCTCTCTTTGTTTACTATGGTGCTATCCTCAGATAATAGCATGTTTGCTTTCGCCGAAAACCTATTTGAAATCTGACATGTTGGCTCACAACAAGTGTAGCTTTAATTTGGTGTATTGCATGTGTGATTTCATGAAAGTTAGATTTTTATAGTAATTTATTTGATTTGGCGCTCTGCATTTTTACTGGCTTTTGGCCAAGTGGGACGTTAGCGTCCCACATATCCCAGAGAAGTTAATCACTGTAAATATGCACATTTTGGTATAATCATGAAGTAAACATCTTTATCTCCCGATTCAATTGTCGCAACTAGATAGCTTACAAAGTGTTTCATTTTAAAACACGTTTTCCACCATGACAATCTCTATTGGGGGTAGCACATTTTTTGTGGTAGGTCAGTTTCTCAGAATACCTCTTTTCACTAAAGCTACAGCCCAGATGAGCAGGGAGCAAACGAACATGTCACGTCTGGCCAGTGCCCGACCCACCTCACAGCTGTGTATGGATGTGGCTGAGTCACCACAACCAGTCAGTCGGAACTCAGAGGGCAACGCCTAGTCCCTTCCTACCTGCTCTCGGAGGTCTTTGACAATGCTTCCTCCATGTAGACTAAATAAAAAACGAAATCAACACTTGTTAGGCTTATCTGTTTGGCTGGCACTGGCCACAGTTTGGATTTGAGACCAATTCTGCAATTGAATGACCTAACTCATGGAGCCATAGGCTTGTCAGACTGTTGGTGGAGGGGACCCTTTAACGCATCAGAAAGATGTTCCATCGGAGAAACACAAAATGATGTCAGGTCTGTGACCAGGGAGAGTCTGCAGTGGCCATCTGCTTCCTTTCAGTAATGAGCAATTGTGAGGTCAGATAAGGAAGTTCATGCGAGTATGTTGTAGTGTCCCTCTTTGTTTGCAGGCTAAGTTACACATTGTATTGTGTAGGCTAAGTCTGTTTTTTAAAATTCCAAGTCAGTTTTATTTCTCTCTATTTTATGTGGGTGTTTAATGAGAACATGGCTTCACTGTCCTTTTGCAGACCTATTAACACACAGTTTGATCTTTGTATGTTTATAGTGTAGTGGCGATGTTGCATCCTTCATTTGATGGCAACTTTTAACCAACTGTGGTCTCTGTTAGCCTACTTCTGCATATCAGACCTCTTAATATCTATCTA
>NC_036852.1:9474388-9480682 GCF_002910315.2 Salvelinus sp. IW2-2015
ATCTAGAGTCTCCCCTTGGCTACTTTTTGTTTTCACATACTATAGCTGACTGTCCTATAGCCCATAGTGCACAAATGTGGTAGGAAGTTGCTTACAAAGTAAAGTAAGACATTTAAATGAAACATTTCCTAGTGTTTCCTTGTTTGGGGGCACAGTACTGCTCAGGGCCATTGGTGGTTTGCAGACTACTGCGCAAGCCTCCTCCAGACCCTAACATTATTCTGTGACAAATAGCATTACCCGTAGATAAAACCCACACAATACATTCAGTCAACCTTCTTGTTTGTTTGATTATGAGAACAATTTCCAGTAAGCTAAAGCAGAAAAGCCACATAGCATGAATACCTTTTGAGTTCCTTTACCAGGATTCTATGCTATGACAATGCTATTCAGGCCTAGTTTTCACAAATGCTTGTCTTTAGTGTGGATGTCAGTCTGCCATCATCTTTTTCCGTGTTGGTGGGGAAGCATAGCATAACTACTTCTGTTGTCCTATATTATTACTAYGTCTTCCAATCTATACTGAACTGAAATATAAACGCAACATGCAACAATTTMGAAGATTTTACTGAGTTAYAGTTCATATRAGGAAATCAGTCAATTGAMATAAATTCATTAGGCCCACTCCGCCTCAGATGATCCCGCAGGTGAAGAAGCTTGATGTGGAGGTCCTGGGATGGCGTGGTTACATGTGGTCTGCGKTTGTGAGGCTGGTTGGATGTACTGACAAATTCTCGAAAATGACATTGGAGGCAGCTTATGGTAGAGAAATTAACATTCAGTTCTCTGGCAATAACACTGGTGGACATGCAGTCATCATACCAATTGCACTCTCCCTTCAAACTTGAGACATCTGTGGCATTGTTTTTTCAGCTCATGAAACAGGACCAACACTTTACATGTTGCGTTTATATTTGTATTCAGTATATTTTCTTCTATAAGCTCTGAACATCTTCTTACTCCATGTTACATTAGGGGGCTTGCTGGGCTCAAATGTGAGAGCGTCAGAGCATTTCACTGTTTTAAATTACATTTATTTGACAGGGACAGTTCACATTCCCCAACATTTCAGTAAATATGACAGATTTAGCTAGCAGGCTAGTTTCCATCTGTAGTCACTTGAACTCTAGAAGGTCATCTTTAAGAAGTGAATCTGAGAGGTCCTTATCGGGTGGGCCTAAATAGCTGCCTGGGTCTCCTCTCCGTCCAGAGCCACTTGATGTGAGTTCTGAGGGAAAGGCCATCACTCGCCTGGTCTGAGCTTCTGATACCTGGCACATCCACTACACTGTCTGGCTGCCACCATTCAGCTCAGCTGGGCCAGAGACACGGAGGATCACAGAGGCTCTTAACAGCACAAGGATGGCTCAATCTTGATTTTCGATCAGCGGGAGAGGATTGATTCAGCCGTACTCAGAACAGCCTTGGTGTGGACATTTGTCTGTCTGCTTCATGTTGATGCAGCCATTCACCAAGCAGTGTTTTCCTCTGAGTGTTAGCGTAGCGCGTTAGCTATCGCTCTGCTGAAATGCAATCATGCTGGTAGAGGGAGGAGGGGATGGGGTGATGAAGGGGGGATGTAAGAGGATGAAAAGCCAGGTGCTGGGCTCCTGGGATCTGGCTGGTTCTCTTCTCGTCTCTCCCCCTAGCAGGCTGCCGTTGAAAGGTGTGGATGTTGCTTTTGACACRGCCGCAAGTTGGGCCTTCTGTGTAATTTGTAACGAGTAGGCTGTTGTTTTTGAGACGCTGCTGGCTGTGAATGCGGACAGAACARCCCTTTTTCGCCTCAGAATGGCACATCTCTTTGTCTTCTTAATCTTTGTCATCGATCGCTTCACCCCCGACCTAGGACAGACGATGCCGACAATGGACGGAGGGCTAAGGTTTCAGTGATGCCACACGGGACAATGACACCGCTGCCTCCCTGTGTACGGTAACCCTAATGCATCACGGCGCAGCTCAGGCAGGAGTATAATACCGCTTACAATTTAATCTTGCAGACTGTTGCTGTCACAGAATGCTTCTCTCTCTGAGGAAGGAATAAGGCACTAAAGTCATACGTCATCAGAGTGTGCAGCTGAACACTATGCTGGAAAATACTCGGTTTGTTAGTTTTGATTAAAACGAAACTGCTATCTCTGCTGGTTGGCCAGCAGAGATACAGTGGGGAGAACAAGTATTTGATACACTGCCGATTTTGCAGGTTTTCCTACTTACAAAGCATGTAGGGGTCTGTAATTTTTATCATAGGTACACTTCAACTGTGAGAGACGGAATCTAAAACAAAAATCCAGAAAATCACATTGTATGATTTTTAAGTAATTAATTTGCATTTTATTGCATGACATAAGTATTTGATACATCAGAAAAGCAGAACTTAATATTTGGTACAGAAATATTAAGTTCTGCTTTTCTGAGGTGTGTATTTTGTTTTTATAAAAAAAATAAAAAAAACTGTCTTCCTGGAGGGGACTGTGGGTTGGGTCTCGGTTGGTTGAGGGACAGCTTTGGGGAACTGTGGGGGGATCTTGGAGGGTTTGGGTTCATGTTTTTTTGGCCTGGTGGGAGATCTGTCAACATGCCCTTGAGCAGGGCATTGATCCTGGATGCTTGTGTGTGTCGCTCTGAATGGGAGTCTGTTGGATGACTGGTGTGGTGTAGTTGTTGAGCGGCTTCACTGCAAGTATATTATATGTTTTTGATATTCAATAAAAAATAAATAAAAAGGAATACTACGTTCCCTGAACAGCTGACTATCAAAGACACTGGGAATGTTGTCATTCAACATAACGTAGCCTTTGACATAACATGGATGAGTCATTTTGTCATGTCAATGCCATTTCATAGACGTTGGCGAATCTGAGGTTTTGGGGCCGAAATGTTGGGCCAACCGTCTAGCCCTCCTTTGAATTAAACCTAATGTGCTGAGATCTGAGGTCTGCTTGTGGTGAGTGCAGAGGCTGTGTGTTTTCCTCTCAGCGAGTGCTCCGCTCTGTGTTCTTAGTCAATACTAATCAGGTGCTGAGAGATTCGGTCCACTCCAGAAACACTCATACATCACCCACTGACGGACACTATCCAATCTGATGTCTCTCTCTTAAACAAATCAGTCCAGGTGTTCACCTCCATGACTACACTCCAGCTTTCTGTGCATATAAAGGCAGTAGGCACACTCCTATAGATGTTGACTAGGTTTATTGTGTACAATGGAAACCCCAGACCTGCCAGTGCTAAGTATGTCTTGGCTCAGTGGTCAGGGGCAGGTAGCACAAGTATGTTGACCACTAAAGACCTCCCGGTTCAATGGCAGTAATAAGATTTGCTTGACAAAGAACGGCTCTACTGGGACGCAGCCTCTGAGGCCTGGCAATTACAGGATCTCCAATGCACTTTCTCGCAGGCTGGTAATACTGTACTGTATTGGCAGTGTCGACTGCGTTACACCCTGACTACAAAATAAATGTAGAAATCTATATTATTCAATTATTGCACCCACACTGCTCGCGCGCGTCAACGAGCATCTGCGTTGCCACGGGCTAAAATAGAAGTCAGTTCTATTTGTGACGCAGATCGCACTGCAAGTCCTGCCTCTCCCATCTTCTCATTGGTTTATAGAAGCAGATACCCACGTGCCATCTCCTCATTGGGTATAACCAGAAATGACTAGAAATTATTCGGTTGACCGTTTTATGTGTGGATTAATTGTCGGATTAGAGGACCTTGTGCATTTCCGGTAAAATAACGCAATGTTTATATCCCAGGACAAATTAGCTAGCAACAGYAAGCTAGCTAAATAGRACAAATTAGCTAGCAAGTGCAAGCTAGCTAGCTRAATTGCCATAAATGTTTAATGCTATTYGACCTCTCCCCAAATTAATGTAATTGGTTCAGTTTGTTTTGATATTTTTACCTGCGTGTCGGGATCGTGTTTGGTGTGGGGGGACAAATTAAATGTATGCACGATGGCGCTCGCGCACAGCCGGTTTGAGTTCTTTGTTATGGCCTACACAGGTCCAAATATGAGTGAGTCCTATCGCATTCAAAAATGTACATTTTCATCGGACGTTGACACAAAACCGCCCAGACACGTTCTTCTAATATGGATTGTTTATTATATGTTTTGAGTTCCGGTTTGAGACTCGTGCACATATGAGTGTGTGGGTGTATCAGAAAACACTTCATAGCTTGGCGCATTGACTACCTGACGTTGTGAGAGGCACTTCTTCACTGTAACACCTGGCCTCTTTTCCATGAATACACAGTGTGACATGCTACACAGGCTGACATTTGGAGGATGTGGCAGGAACATGGCTGGCAAGCCGTGCTGAGAGAGTCAGGCTCAGGAACTGACTGGTGGGTGTGTGTGTAGACAGTGAGTACTGGGATAGGGCTGCCAGCCAATGAAGCCAGTGCTGTGTGTGGGTCTGTATCWGTGTCTGATTGGGTTCAAACCCAGGTCTCCTGCAAACTTGTTATCTCTCTGAGGTAAAGCCTAGGCTTCCGGTCTCATCCAAATTGCAAACAAAGTTACTCATCGACCCACTTCTGTTACATGCACCACCGCYCTCTCACCAGCTTGTGAATAAGGACGGATGCCTCGGTGCCGTCACACCTCGTCTGCCACCCTGCTCAGGGCCACTCGTAGAGATCAGCACTGACATTTCCAAGCTTTCACTGCRGAGTTGGGTTTTAGTCAATACGGTTTGGCGTTTGCACAGTGAAATCTAAAGGCATTTGTACTTGGTAAGCGACACCACACAGAGGTAGGCCAGAGAAAAGGCTTTTGAACAAGGAGTAGGCTAGATAGCCTTGCTTTTTGAATATATTGCCCCACTACAAAGCAATCTTGCTATCTTAGGAGCCAGAAAGGACGTTTGTATTCTGAATCGCTTCCATGAGCTTTTGAATTTCCTTATCTCCTCTGGAACTGAGATAACACCTGCTCTGTGTTCCGCGTGCACCTGCATGACAGCCAGATGGAAAACATTAGAGGATGTTTTTGAGTGTCCTGCTGAACGTTTCCAGGCTTTCCCTGGAACAGGCTGCTAACAGATCCAGTTGGAAACAACTCATGGCCTGCGTCCCAAATGGCACCCTTTTCTCTATATAGCGCACTACTGTGGGCCCAGGTCAAAAGTAGTGCACTATATAGGGAATAGGGTGACATTGGGGTTGCAGGCCCAGCAAGGCCTCTGCTTTGCATCAGTGCAGATTTGGCAAACCATTTGCAGTACAACGTGCAATGTTTCCCCCCCCCTTTTCGAACTCACTTTTTTTTAGAGCAATTATTGGAGGTCTCCCCATAGACACTTTTCATATGGAGTACGGATGAGGATCTAATTGTAAACAGGGTGAGGTTGAGAAATGTGGCCACTTGCGGAGCTCACAAAGGAGGATACTGTATCAAGGCCTGGATGGGATGGAAATATGTATCTATGTCTATGGATGGGATGAGGAGAACATCTGGAGCCAGCAGCCAGGCCTCAGCCCAGGCCATGTGTGCCACTCAGCTTCACTTCTCTCTCTTTCGCTCTCTCTCTCTCTTTCTCTCTCCTTCGCTGGCTTGAGTTCGACTGTTTGAGCCGTACTGAACGAGGCAGCCGTATCCTGGGGGACGGTAAACAGAGCGCTGCACTGTATTAACTCCCCCGTAAAACTGATATTTGGCTTTTGTTATAACTAACAGTGACTCTGTATACGTTCAGAGAGGATCAACATTAGCCTCATTTGGGGCCCTACATTCGTACAGCATGTGTTGTTGTTGAGACGGGCGCATCTGTTTCTACTCTGGTTCGCAGTGGTAGATTTGACTATTTTTCTTAATTCATCAATGCACTCCAACAACCCTTGTTTGGTTGATCCCAGATCTTGTGCTCTCAATTGCTCGTGACAGGAATTGGCAAGACCACACAAACAGATCTGGGACCTGACTAGTCTAACCTCAATTGTATTGATTGAATCAGGTAGTTGAGAATGTGCTGATGTTAGGGGGCAGAATTTTTATGTTTGGAAAAATAACGTTCCCAATGTAAGCTGCCTATTTCTCAGGTCCAGATACTAGAATATGCATATAATTGACAGAGTAGGATAGAAAACACTCTAAAGTTTCCAAAACTGTCAAAATATTGTCTGTGAGTATAACAGAACTGATTTCCAACCCGGAAGTGACTCTTATTTTGAAAAATCACTGTTCCATTGCCTGCCTTTCGTCCATTTAAAGGGATATCAACCAGATTCCTTTTCCAATGGCTTCCTCAGGGTGTGAACAGTCTTTAGACATAGTTTCAAGCTTTT
>NC_036852.1:9484952-9492494 GCF_002910315.2 Salvelinus sp. IW2-2015
CTCTCACCAGCTTGTGAATAAGGACGGATGCCTCGGTGCCGTCACACCTCGTCTGCCACCCTGCTCAGGGCCACTCACAGAGAACAGCACTGACATTTCCAAGCTTTCACTGCRGAGTTGGGTTTTAGTCAATACGGTTTGGCGTTTGCACAGTGAAATCTAAAGGCATTTGTACTTGGTAAGCGACACCACACAGAGGTAGGCCAGAGAAAAGGCTTTTGAACAAGGAGTAGGCTAGATAGCCTTGCTTTTTGAATATATTGCCCCACTACAAAGCAATCTTGCTATCTTAGGAGCCAGAAAGGACGTTTGTATTCTGAATCGCTTCCATGAGCTTTTGAATTTCCTTATCTCCTCTGGAACTGAGATAACACCTGCTCTGTGTTCCGCGTGCACCTGCATGACAGCCAGATGGAAAACATTAGAGGATGTTTTTGAGTGTCCTGCTGAACGTTTCCAGGCTTTCCCTGGAACAGGCTGCTAACAGATCCAGTTGGAAACAACTCATGGCCTGCGTCCCAAATGGCACCCTTTTCTCTATATAGCGCACTACTGTGGGCCCAGGTCAAAAGTAGTGCACTATATAGGGAATAGGGTGACATTGGGGTTGCAGGCCCAGCAAGGCCTCTGCTTTGCATCAGTGCAGATTTGGCAAACCATTTGCAGTACAACGTGCAATGTTTCCCCCCCCCTTTTCGAACTCACTTTTTTTTAGAGCAATTATTGGAGGTCTCCCCATAGACACTTTTCATATGGAGTACGGATGAGGATCTAATTGTAAACAGGGTGAGGTTGAGAAATGTGGCCACTTGCGGAGCTCACAAAGGAGGATACTGTATCAAGGCCTGGATGGGATGGAAATATGTATCTATGTCTATGGATGGGATGAGGAGAACATCTGGAGCCAGCAGCCAGGCCTCAGCCCAGGCCATGTGTGCCACTCAGCTTCACTTCTCTCTCTTTCGCTCTCTCTCTCTCTTTCTCTCTCCTTCGCTGGCTTGAGTTCGACTGTTTGAGCCGTACTGAACGAGGCAGCCGTATCCTGGGGGACGGTAAACAGAGCGCTGCACTGTATTAACTCCCCCGTAAAACTGATATTTGGCTTTTGTTATAACTAACAGTGACTCTGTATACGTTCAGAGAGGATCAACATTAGCCTCATTTGGGGCCCTACATTCGTACAGCATGTGTTGTTGTTGAGACGGGCGCATCTGTTTCTACTCTGGTTCGCAGTGGTAGATTTGACTATTTTTCTTAATTCATCAATGCACTCCAACAACCCTTGTTTGGTTGATCCCAGATCTTGTGCTCTCAATTGCTCGTGACAGGAATTGGCAAGACCACACAAACAGATCTGGGACCTGACTAGTCTAACCTCAATTGTATTGATTGAATCAGGTAGTTGAGAATGTGCTGATGTTAGGGGGCAGAATTTTTATGTTTGGAAAAATAACGTTCCCAATGTAAGCTGCCTATTTCTCAGGTCCAGATACTAGAATATGCATATAATTGACAGAGTAGGATAGAAAACACTCTAAAGTTTCCAAAACTGTCAAAATATTGTCTGTGAGTATAACAGAACTGATTTCCAACCCGGAAGTGACTCTTATTTTGAAAAATCACTGTTCCATTGCCTGCCTTTCGTCCATTTAAAGGGATATCAACCAGATTCCTTTTCCAATGGCTTCCTCAGGGTGTGAACAGTCTTTAGACATAGTTTCAAGCTTTTATTCTGAAAAATGAGCAAGATTTATCAAAACGCGTCAGTGGATAGATGGATGTCCTTACATTAGTTCATGCGCTCGACACTGGTTGCTCGACATTTTCTTTCTCTCCAGTATTGAATAGTTTACAGTCCGGTTGAAATATGATCAATTATTGATGTTAAAAACAACCTGAGGATTGATTATTAAAAATGTTTGACATGTTTCTACGAACTTTACGTATACTTTTTGGAATTTTTGTCAAGCCTTGATGACCTGCCTAAGACTGTGGAATACTGAACATAATGCGCCAAACAAATGGAGTTTTTTTGATATAAAAATAATCTTTATCGAACAAAAGGAACATTTATTGTGTAACTGGGAGTCTCGTGAGTGCAAACATCCAAAGATCATCAAAGGTAAGATATTAATTTTATTGCTTTTCTGGCTTTCGTGACCAATATACATTGCTGCTAGGTGTTCTTAATGTTTTGTCTAGTGATCGATAAAYTCACACAAACGCTTGGAWTGCTTTCGCYGTAAAGCATATTTTCAAAATCTGACACGRCAGTTGGATTAACAACAAGCTAAGCTGTGTTTTGCTATATTRCACTTGTGATTTCATGAATATAAATATTTTTAGCAATTTCTTTTAAATTTGGCGCTCTGCAATTCAGCGGTTGTTTACGAAAATGATCCCGCTAAAGGGATCCGTGCGTCAAGAAGTTTTAACAGGAATCATAATAGAGGATACACTTAAGCAAGCCTGATCCCTCTACAGTCAGTAACAAGGCATGATTGTTTCATGCTGGCTGTATACACTGTAACATGGCCTCATGCAGCCTTGGGAAGGACCAATGTTTCCTGCATGGATAATTCTATGCAAATATTGTAGCTGCAGTATGAGACATTTGACTACAGGCTAGTTATACTGGTGCTAGCTAGTGTTGCTGGGTGTAGGGTGAAATTGCATCTTGATTTTTGTCAGTTTAACATTTTCTACGAAGGTTAAGGTTAGGGTTGGGGGAGGAAAGCTGATCCTTGATCTGTACCTAGGAGAAGCTTTACCCCAAAGAAGTACAAGAAGTCATGTGTTCTCCATCATAGTTCTGATATTTTATGGTCTTTCTAAACCAGTTTATGGACTGCCTTTCTGTGAAGGCACAAAGTCACAGCCAGCAAAACACTAGAGCTGTAAATGTAAAACCTCTCTTTTGCCTCTGTCCTCAATGCAAATCAGGTCCTTTATGGTGATGCAAGGAGAAAAATAGTTTATAATGCTGATATTACAGAACAAACTCTGGAAACAGGCCTAGTATTAAATGAATAGGAGTGCAAATGGGCACACCTGATCTTGCACATTGCACTCTGGGGTGAAGTTTCCTCTAGGTACAGATCTAGCATCAGCTTCTCCTCCCCCAATCCTAACATTAACCATCAGGGCATAAAATGTACTTTTTGGTCCAGCAGCCACTGTGGCAAGTAGATTTAATAATCTACAGTTGAAGTCGGACGTTTACATACACTTAGGTTGGAGTCATTAAAACTCCACCCTATAATTCACTCCATAATTTCTTGTTAACAAGCTATAGTTTTGGCAAGTCGGTTACTTTGTGCATGACACAAGTCATTTTTCCAACAACTGTTTACAGACAGATTATTTCACTTATAATTCACTGTATTACAATTCCAGTGGTAGAAGTTTACATACACTAAGTTGACTGTGCCTTTAAACAGCTTGGAAAATTCCAGAAAATATGTCATAGCTTTAGAAGCTTCTGATAGGCTAATTGACATCATTTGAGTCAATTGTAGGTGTACTGTGCGTGTATTTCAAGGCCTACCATCAAACTCAGTGCCTCTACTTGACATCATGGGAAAATCAAAAGAAATCAGCCAAGACCTCCGGGACAAAAAAATGAATCCTTGGGAGCAATTTCCAAAGCCTGAAGGTACCACGTTCATCTGTACAACAATAGTACGCAAGAATAAACACCATGGGATCACGCAGCCGTCATACCCTCAGGAAGGAGTCGCGTTCTGTCTCCTCGAGATGAACGTACTTTGGTGCGAAAAGTGCAAATCAATCCCGAAAACAACAGCAAAGGACCTTGTGAAGATGCTGGAGGAAACAAGTACAAAAGTATCTATATCCACAGTAAAACGTGTCCTATATCGACACAACCTGAAAGGCTGCTCAGCAAGAAAGAAGCCACTGCACCAAAACCGCCATAAAAAAAGGCAGACTATGGTTTGCAACTGCACATGGGACAAAGATCGTACTTTTTGGAGAAATGTCCTCTGGTCTGATGAAACAAAAATAGAACTGTTTGGCCATAATGACCATCATTATTTTATGAGGAAAAGGGGATGCGTGCAAGCTGAAGAACAACATCCCAACCGGAATGCCGGGGGTGGTTTCATCATGTTGTGGGGATGCTTTGGTGCAGGAGGGACTGGTGCACTTCACAAAATAGATGGCATCATGAGAGAGGAAAATTACGTGGTATTTGAAGCCAAATCTCAAGACATCAGCCAGGAAGTGAAAGCTTGGTCGCAAATGGGTCTTCCAAATGGACGATGACCTAAGCATACTTCCAGAGTTGTGGCAAAATGGCTTAAGGACAACAAAGTCAAGGTATTGGAGTGGCCATCACAAGCCCTGACCTCAATCCTATAGAAAATTTGTGGGCAGAACTGAAAAGGCGTGTGTGAGCAAGGAGGCCTACAAAACTGACTCAGTTACACCAGCTTCGTCAGGAGTAATGGGACAAATCAACCAACTTATTGTGTATGTAAACTTCTGACCCACTGGAATGTGATGAAAGAATAAAAGCTGAAATAAATCATTTCTCTCTACTATTATTCTGACATTTCACGTTCCTAAAATAAAGTGGTGATCCTAACTGACCTAAGACGGGGAATATTTACTCGGATTAAATGTCAGTAATTGTGAAAAACGGAGTTTAAATGTATTTGGCTAAGGTGTATATAAACTTCCGACTCAAATGTTACCATCCACACAGATTTCTTTACCAGCCAAAAATATTTTTGTGACTTTAAAAGTACACCAACAAAACATACAAAAACGGATGAGCATGCTTTGTAATATTTATTTTGAATAAATGTATAACTAGTAAGAAGTAACTCATCTAGTATATTGAATATTTATTTATTTATTCCMAAATACACTACATGACCAAAAGTATGTGGACACTTGCTCATCGAACATCTCATTCCAAAGTCATGAGCATTAATATGGAGTTGGTCACCCCTTTTCTGCTATAACAGCCTCCACTCTTCTGGGAAGACATTCCGCTAGAWGTTGAAACATTGCTGCAGAGACTTGCTTCCATTTAGCCACAAGCATTAGTGAGGTCGGGCATTGATTTTGGGAGATTAGGCCTGGCTCGCAGTCAGTGTTCCAATTAATCCCAAAGGTGTTCAATGGGGTTGAGGTCTTGGCTCTTTGCAGGCAAGTCAAGTTATTTCACACTGATCTCAACAAACCATTTCTGTGTGTACCTCGCTTTGTGCGCTGGGGCTGTTGTCATGCTGAAACAGGAAAGGGCCTTCCACAAAGTTGGAAGCACTGAATTGTCTAGAATGTCATGCGCTTCTAAAAATGTATATTTCACTCAACACCCCAGCCAGGCGGTGTTGTAGCGCAAAGTAGAATAAGCTATATAGGATTCGTAGTTCTTTGACTTTGTGCGGTTAATTTACCAGCTATGAAACGAAAAGGCAGAAATACTTTGAAAGCAGCTACTGCAGCATTTATTTGACTATAAATTTGATAATTCTTGACTATTTGTATTCACAAATGTGAGTGAAATGCTCGCCCTGACCATCCGTCAACGTGGCTGGTGAACTAGAAATTTCACCCGACAATGCCAAAATGTACACGCTGGTGTTAATTTTAGGCCCTGTTAACCATTAGTGGAGGAAATACAGAGTCTAAGGGCACTTCAACCCAGACAGCACATTGAAGCCCTTTGAATGAGGAATGGAAATGTAAGATCAAATTTTATTTGTCACATCTGCCGAATACAACAGGTGTAGTAGACCTTACKGTGAAATGTTTATTTACAAGCTCTTAATGCAGTTCAAGAAATAGAGTTAAGAAAATATTTACTAAATAAACAAAGTAAAAGATAAAAAGTATATATCAAGTAACACAATAAAATTACAATAACGAGGCTATATACCGGGGGGCCGGTACAGAGTCAATGTTATTCAAATGCTATTCAAAGCCCTGTCCCTGACTACCTGAATTCTCAGAAATGTTACCCTCACAATGGATTCTTCCCACCATTGCGGCTTTGACTCATTAGTAAATATTACACAGCTCTTCTTAATTAATTTGAAACCGGGGAACGTTAGTCATGCTTGGGAGATGATGAGATGATAAATCAAGGCTTTTGACTGCCACRGGGACTCTGGGAACTTTTGTTATTTACCCTGCCGCGAGACTGAAGTTCTGGGACTGGTTTCCCAAAATTATCTTAAGGCTAAGTTAATCATTAGAACTATTAAGCTCAATGCTAAGTTCGTCATTAAAACCATTGAGCTCAAGGCTAAGTTCCTCTTTAGAGCCATTGAGGTCAATGAATTTAGCCTTAAGATGTTTTTGGGAAACCGGGCCCTGGTGAGAGCCTGTAGCCGAGAACGGGCACGCGTGCACTCGCACACAAACACTAGGACGGACATGTTGTTCTGTTCTTACACTGTTGTGAGGTCCTGTAGAGAATAAAGACTGTTCTGGATGACTTCTCCAGACTAGAGTCAATCAACAGCAGCTATGCTGGCAGCCTCGCTCTAGGTGTGGGTGTGTGTGTTTTTCCTCCATGGAAAATCACCCCTGCTTATGGTCATCATCCAGCTTCTCCGCTTCMACAACATCCCCTCAAAGTCCACACTGGAGGTCGACCGATTCATCGGAATGGCCGATTAATTAGGGCCGATTTCAAGTTTACATAAAATCGGTAATCGGCATTTTTGGACACCGATTATGGCCGATTACATTGCACTCCACGAGGAGACTGCGTGGCAGGCTGACTACCTGTTATGCGAGTGCAGCAAGGAGCCAAGGTAAGGTGCAAGCTAGCATTCAACTTATCTTATAAAAAACAATCAATCTTAACATAATCACTAGTTAACTACACATGGTTGATGATATTACTAGTTTATCTAGCTTGTCCTGCGTTGCATATAATCGATGTGGTGCCTGTTAATTTATCATTGAATCACAGCCTACTTCGCCAGACGGGTGATTTAAAACGCGCATTCGCGAAAAAAGCACTGTCGTTCAACCAATGTGTACCTAACCATAAACATCAATGCCTTTCTTTAAAATCAATACACAAGTATATATATTGTGTCACTTCTCTTGCGTTCTGTGCWAGTAGAGTCAGGGTATATGCAGCAGTTTGGGCCGCCTGGCTCGTTGCGAACTGCCAGAATTGTACATAATTATGACATAACATTGAAGGTTGTGCAATGTAACAGCAATATTTAGACTTAGGGATGCCACCCGTTAGATAAAATAGGGAGCGGTTCCATATTTCACTGAAAGAATAAACGTTTTGTTTTCGAAATTATAGTTTCCGGATTTGACCATATGAATGACCTAAGGCTCGTATTTCTGTGTGTTATTATATTATAATTAAGTCTATGATTTGATAGAGCAGTCTGACTGAGCAGTGGTAGGCAGCAGCCAGGCTCGTAAGCATTCATTCAAACAGCACTTTCCTGCACTTYGCTGTGCTTCAAGCATTGCGTTGTTTATGACTTCAAGCCTATCAACTCCCGAGATTAGCCTGGCAATACTAAAGTACCT
>NC_036852.1:9492631-9512661 GCF_002910315.2 Salvelinus sp. IW2-2015
GTGTGTGTGTGTGTGTACTTGTTTTCCTACATTATCAGGACCCCAATGTCCTAACAATTCACCCGAATGTCCTGACAAGGTCGGAAAACAAGAACTTTTTTAAAAAGCCAGGACTTTTTTTGTTGTCGAAGTTGGTCAATGATATTTCAACTTAAGGTTAGGTTTTGGGTTACGTTTAGGGTTTTGAGGTAAGGGTGGGGGGGTATCTGGAATTCCACAAAAATAAAGCTGTGTGGACTAGAGGTTGACCGATTATTGGAGGACCAAAAAAAGCCGATACGATTAAGATCGGATGATTTTTATATATTTGTAATAATGACAATTACAACAATACTGAATGAAACTTATTTTAACTTAATAAATACATCAATAAAATCAATTTAGTCTCAAATAAATAATGAAACATGTTCAACTTGGTTTAAATAATGCAAAAACAAAGTGTTTGGAGAAGAAAGTAAAATGCAATATGTGTCATGTAAAAAAGCTAACGTTTAAGTTCCTTGCTCAGAACATGAGAACATATGAAAGCTGGTGGTTCCTTTTAACATGAGTCTTCAATATTCCCAGGTAAGAAGTTTTAGTTGTAGTTATTATAGGACCTATTTCTCTCTATACCATTTGTATTTCATATACCTTGGATGTTTCTAATAGGTAGCCACGCTGGCAGCTTCGCTCTATGTATGTCTGTGTGTATTTTTCCTCCCTGGAAAATCACCCCTGATTATGGTCATCATCCAGCTTCTCCGCTTCCACAACATCCCCTCAAAGTCCACACAGCCTTATTTTTGTGGAATTCCACTTTTTTTCCCCCTCCCCTCCTCACCCCTAAACCTAACTCTTACCTTAAACCCCCAAAACCCTAACCTTAACCCACACACACACACAGAGCCCCTCTCCTCCTGTCACCACACTGAGAGCCTACAGCTGTTCTGTGGCTGAGAGGGCACTCTCCATTAGCTGCCTCTTGCTTAATTGATGAGGTGTTCAAAGATGTCTTCGCTCGTCACTCGCAGGGAAAAGTACACCCAAAGTTGGCCGAAGCTGTGGTCTTGATGGAACAGAAGCGGTGAGAGAGATGCAAAGCGCGGAAAATATA
Source organism: Salvelinus sp. IW2-2015 (assembly GCF_002910315.2). Lineage (NCBI taxonomy): Eukaryota > Metazoa > Chordata > Actinopteri > Salmoniformes > Salmonidae > Salvelinus > Salvelinus sp. IW2-2015. The sequence goes on from NC_036852.1 coordinate 9,493,728, forward strand.
TTTTTTATATCTTGCCATTTATGGAGCTGGACCATGSTTGAGTCTGAAATTGCACCATATTTCCTATATAGTGCACTACTTTTGACCAGGGCCCTCAGGTCATAAGTAGAGCACGATATAGGGAATAGGGTGCCATTTTGGAGGCACCYCATGTATCTCTCCCACTCTGTAATGGTACCTTTCATTGTTGAGTGGATTCCACGATGCTTCTTCCTTACYTAACGTTTCCAGAAAGCTAAAATGTCAGAGGGTGGATGATGATGAGCGCAGGACTGTGAAGAGAGGAATGAGTTTGAAGGGGGGCTGAAGAAGAGGAGCGGGTGTAACTTAAGGCTGATGTATTTAGTCCAAAGTCCATTTTAAGTTAACCCATGCTAAACCTGGGTTTAGCTTAGTGATCAACTCAGAGAAGCAGAATGACAATGGAGAGAAAATGCTTCCTTCCTCTTCCYACCTTGGATATGCAGTACTACTACTGCTAGTAGCTGCTGCCTTTTCTGATTTAGGCTTGTAAAATTCCAGAATCTTATTTTGTGATTGTCTGGATCTTATATGATCTATTAACAGCTCCATCTGGATTTCGAGCAAGGATATAATGGAGTGAATTTTTGCAACTCTAGTCTGATCGGATGACATTTTGTAAACCATAGAACTCCTCCTCAAWGGTCTCCACTAGTACTGTGTCGTTGAGTAGCACCCTCATGTTTCCTGCATTCTGTGGAAGTGGTCTTACGCAATGCTGCTGATCGTGTCATCTTTCTACCATCATGGCCTTAGTTCTCTCTGTACCTGTCACGTAGAGGTGTGATTAGGCTCGCGGAGGGCTTATCGGGAACGCATTATCAGAAGATTGGCTTTGCTTGACGTCAGCCTTCATTTCCTCTTCGTGCMGGAGAGGGATTTGGCTCTATCTGCTATTTCGATAGACTATTCCTTTGCAGAGTTACGTTTCTAGCACAACGCTCCTGCTATGAGTCACGTGTATGTTGTGGTTGACCTCAAACTGGGGGTTTATACCAACCGACTAGGAGAATGGGTTCAAAGGACATTTCCTCACAGACTACCTACCCCCATGTGTCTTTGTCCATCTGTGTGCATGTGTGTGCGGGTGTGTGTGTTTTATTTACTCAGAGACGGGTAGCGCTGCTGGTACTTTCAGACACAGCCCCGTAATACCGTGTGCATGTTCCACAGAGTACTATTATGCAAGCGTTTCAGTTGCCGTGACCACATCGCAGCATGTCAATCTAAATCCTAAACATCATTGTGCGGGTTCATCAGACTAAAGATGCTCATCAGGCTTAAAGATGCTCTGTGAAGATGGCACAGGATGTGGAGAGATCTCTTGTTAGGTTTAAATACCACTTCTCTGACATTTGATTATAATGCGGCTATATTTAGCCTGCCACTTGGCGATAGGCAGCTCTTTCGGCTTGATTAAAGCAGCAGCGACTTAAGAAGCCATGTTTTGTGACTGACACACTGGCTGGTGAGATCTCAGCCAGTCTCGGCTCATATCAGCTGGTCTCGTCTTGTCAAGAGGAGGAGGGAGGGAGGGAGGGGATAGAAAATACTTTAATAATAATCTGTCTGCCTCCCCCTATTGTTCTCCTGCTCCTGTTTCCCCGGGAAACCGTGGCTAAACCATAGGCCTTTTGTCTCRGGCTAGCCGTCTCATGACCACATGACTGTTGTCCATTTCCGCATTTATTTCACCTTTGTTTTAACAGGGAGTCATATTGATACCKTGGTCTCTTTTCCAAATTAGCACGGCAGAATACAGAAATGCACACAATAAATAGAAACATGCAACAAMGCATAGCCTGCAGTGTCACACACACTGGCTCAGGGTGTTGCGTTGGGCATGTGTGATTCCATTGCAGTTGGACTGCCCAGAATCACTGCTAGGGGYTACTCATTATGTGATGATTGATTCTGCGCATCGCCTCGTTCAAACTGATCCCCTCAAACACGCTGATTGACTGTCTTCTCTCTCATCTCACTCAAAGGCTTCTTTTAGCAGATAATGGCTGAAACGGGAGAGAGCAGCTTCAAAGGCATCTTTAGGTGGTTTGRACCCACTGGAAGTTGGTGAATAGCAGCGAATGTCCCTCCTCTTATTTGGTTCTCATTGGTGTAGGTTGAAGTGTCCGCTAGATGCTGATCTCGAGTCAGTTTTGCGTTYACCTCACTATGGTTAATGTTAAGTTCGAGGGAGGGAAGCTCATTCTAGATCTGTACCTAGGTGGAACTTCACCCCGGAGCGTTCTCATTTGTCTTATCACCATCGTTTACTGTATCCAACACTATGCTGTCTATAATATAAGTGATGTATTGCATAGCCATTGCGAGTATGAAAACAACAAGGATATTAAAATAGACGAGAGGGCCGCGTTGAGGCATGAGCTCTTTACATCGAGGGTTATTAAGCCAAAGCGCTGTGTGCATTCAACGAATTTCAATCAGTGATTTTTCCTTGAGTAGAGACTACATATTATCAGAATGAGGTCCCCTCCCAGTAACTGACACACACACACACACACTCCTGACGTGATAGGATAGAATGGCTTTGTGTGCAGAGATCACATGACATTCTGTTCATTAGAATTCTGATACATTTTCTTCTCTCTCACTGAAATCTCTTTGTTTCTTAGTGAATGCTACTCGGTACAGAAGGAAGAATTCTCAGTGGTCTATGCACTGTAGAGTTTTAGTCTTATCTTTAGCCCAATCACGGTGGGTCTCGTCAGAACTCAGAGTTTGGGCTGAGCCGACCCTGAAGGGTTAATAATTCATCTAGGACTGATCAATCGCTAGAGAACAAAGTGATGCGTTGTCTAATATTTGGCTCTGTACAAGCCGCAGGACTTTTGGATGCAAGATTTGGTCACTCTGTCTGCCTCTTTGTTATTGGCAAGCTCCCAATGGGTTGCAAATGGTAAAAAGCCTGCCTCTTTTCTATCCATTTTGTGCAGATGCTTTGCTTTTTACTTCAGAACAAATGTTCACAGAACAGRKAGTGACTGTTAAGAGATTTTTAACAGGACAAAACACGCAGTCTGCAAAGGTTCCCTTATTGTTATCGAACTCGTTTAAAGGCCAGTGTTGATACCTGTAATTCACTCATGGCCAAGCCACAGGCCCAATGGCAATATCCTCTTGTCAGTCCAAACTAAGTTTCCCTCGGACTGTGAGAGAGTATCAGCCATGAAGTGATGACAGGGCAATCTTGACGATGGGCATGATGACAGCCTTTCAGACAGCCCCCTGAGAAATTACAGCCCTGACTGAGCCTCATCACCTCTGTCATGAACCAGCCATTTCTTAATGGGACACCTTCTCCCAACCCTGGTGTTTTCATCCTCACAGGAACACGAGTGCGCTAAGGTTTTGCACTATATAGGAAACAGAGGGGCATTTTGGGATGCACCCAATMWTTTWWTTTTWTTTTTACAAAARAKTATTGGAATGTGACTTTTCCCAGCAYCCCGTTCCATTAACGCCTTTTAGTACCGCCGACATATCTAAACTCCACCTATGTCTGTTGTCTCGGTGTGAGGCTGGCAGAGAGCGAGCTTATCTGAACCTGCGTCAGTCTGCTGCGTCCGGTATAGAAATCACCACTGTATGCCTGGCCAGGGGAGCAGCATAGCACAGCCTTACTGGCATCATGTATCTGTCGCGGATGGCTAGATGGATGGTACCATGTGGTCACACAAGTTACGCTACCTGTGCTCGTGCTATTGGGAGAGAGCACACATCACATGCATACATATGTTGTTTCAGTTCTGGGCCATGTTCAGTCTCTTCAAAATACCACCACCTCCMTGAGGGTACATGGAATTACAGACCCAGTGAAGTCGGTGGTTGTTCGGAGCTTTTCGATGTGTAAACCCAAAGAGTGTGTGTGAGTGTGTGTGTATTTTTGTTGTGTCATGCTCATACATGCCTGAGGCAGTGTGTATGTGCACAGGAGTGTGTTCATTCATGCGTGTGTATTGATCTCTCCGTGTCGTCTTTGTTTGTCAATTCCAGACCTGCACGGTTTGCTCCCAGCGCTGGTGCCTGACCTTATTGATCCCCTCCTCTCTTTTTCTCTCCTCTCTTTCTCTCTCCTATCTCTCTCCTCTCTTTCCTCAGATCTGCTGAACGGCGCTCAGGAGAAATGTGAGCTTCCCCCCATGGACGGCTTCCCTCACTGTGAGAGCAAAGTCAAGGTCAGCGACGCACACAGTCTCACACACACAGTCTCACACACACAGTCTCACACACACAGTCACACACACACAGTCACACACACACAGTAACCACCAGCAGCAGCAGTAATCACAGCCCTCCAGCCCCAGGCCAGAGTCTGCCCGGAGCAGATACCGTCATATCATAAAGGCCATCTGCTCTGTGCGCTGCTCCCAAGCCTCCACTGGCAACCAAGGAAAGGCAGCCATGGCTAGCCGATCACCATTTTTAAAAGAGACAAAACAGGGCTCAAACATGCTCCATAGCGGAAACAGAGGAGCTGTTTTGTCCTATTTAGCCTCCCTTTGTCTCTTTCTCTTTTTTTAATGGGATTATATCAAGCACATTTAAATCTCAAGTGTTTTATTGAGGTTAAATCATAATGCAGCTTTGCAGCTTTTCAATGTATTCTGTTTGCRCGTGGCCTAAATGTTTCTGCTGATAAAACTGTTGGCTAGTAAAATAACTTCAGAATAATCCCAGCTGTCACAGTGCTATATAATACTGTACATGGTACAAACTTCCTACTGGCATCCTTTTCCTTCCTGTTATTGTGCTCTGATGGATGGAATAATTATTATTAGAATAATCTTTCACAAGGTTTTTAGCAGGAACAAAAGACATATTGAAGACTTCTTGCTCCTTCCGATTACAATATACATTGGAATTCATAAACCCCTGTAGAATACCTTTTAAGTCAATTAGCTGCACGTGATGTTTTCATCTGCCTTGCGTGACTCATTCCAGGGGACTTACTTGGGTGGCTGTCAATCTCAGTGGAATTAGTTAGGGCAGTCTCATATAAACCTACACCGACTCTGCATAGCCTAGTCATTCAAAAACAATGGATGGAAATCGCATAGAAAAATCTGATGGAAATTGCAGTGATGGAAAGAGGTAGGCTACGTCCCAAATGGCAGCCTATTCCCTATGTAGTGCACTACTTTTGACAAGGGCCCATAATGAATAGGGTGTCATTTGAGACTMAGCCTTAATGTGTCAGTGTTGGAGTGGAACACCATTATTCCTAACCCAGACTGTAAGTGATTGCCATATTCCCCCGTAGCCTTGGCCAAGTCGTAGCCCCACTCTGCGCCTTCACTCTGCTCCTTCACTCTGCTCCTTCACTCTGCTCCTTCACTCTGGCTTGTTCACTCTCGCTCACTTCTGCGCTTCATCTGCTCTTCACTCTGTCCTTTTTTTAACTGTTCATCCCCCCGGCCCCTGGCGGCCCGCTGGGGCCCCCCCCTTTTTTTTGAGGCCCCCCCCCCCGCACTTCCCCCCTGTTTCTGCCCGTCATGCGGCCTTCATCTCTGCTCTTACTCTGCGCCTTCACTCTGCTCTTTCACTCTGCCCGTTCACTCTGCTCCTTCACTCTGCTCTTCATTCTTGTGCTTCCTTCTGCTCCTTCCCTCTGCGCCTTCACTCTGCTCCTTCACTCTGCTCCTTACTCTGCTCCTTCACTCTGCCCCTTCACTCTGCTCCTTCATCTGTTGCCTTCATTCTTCCTTACTCTGCTCCTTCACTCTGCGCCTTCACTCTGCTCTTTCACTCTGCTCCTTCACTCTGCTCTTCACTCTGCACGCTTCACTCTGCCCTTCACTCTGCTCCTTCACTCTGCGCCTTCATCTGCTCCTTCACTCTGCGCTTTCACTCTGCTCTTCACTCTGCTCCTTCACTCTGCCCGTCACTCTGCGCCTTCATCTTGCTCTTCACTCTGCTCCTTCACTCTGCTCCTTCACTCTGCTCTTCACTCTGCTCTGTTCACTCTGCGCTTTCACTCTGCTACTTCCTTGCTCCTTCACTCTGCTCCTTCACTCTGCTCTTCACTCTGCGCTTTCATTTGCTCTTTCACTCTGCTCTTACTCTGCCCGTTACTCTGCTCCTTCACTCTGCTCTTCATCTGCGCCTTCACTCTGCTCTTTCACTCTGCCCGTTCACTCTGCTCCTTCACTCTGCTCCTTCACTCTGCGCCTTCACTCTGCCCGTTCACTCTGCCCGTTCCTCTGCTCTTCACTCTGCCCGTTCACTCTGCTCCTTTCACTCTGCTCGCTTCACTCTGCGCTTCACTCTGCGTTCACTCTGCTCCTTCACTCTGCTCTTCACTCTGCTCTTCACTCTGCTCCTTCACTCTGCTCCTTCACTCTGCGTTCACCTCTGCTCCTTCACTCTGCTCCTTCACTCTGCTCCTTCACTCTGCTCCTTCATCTGCCTGTTCACTCTGCGCCTTCACTCTGCTCCTTCACTCTGCCCGTTCACTCTGCGCCTTCACTCTGCTCTTCACTCTGCTCCTTCACTCTGCTCCTTCACTCTGCTCCTTCACTCTGCTTCTCCTTACTCTGCTTCATTATGCTCCTTCACTCTGCCTTCACTCTGCTCCTTCTCTGTGTTCATTATGCTCTCATCTGCGCTTCACTCTGCTCTTCACTCTGCTCTTCACTCTGCCCGTTCACTCTGCTGCCTTACATCTGCTCCTTCACTCTGCTCCTTCACTCTGCTCCTTCCATCTGCTCCTTCATCTGCTCTTCACTCTGCTCCTTCACTCTGCCCGTTCACTCTGCCCTTCACTCTGCCTCTATGCTCTTCATCTGCGCCTTCACTCTGCTCCTTCACTCTGCTCCTTCACTCTGCCCGTTCACTCTGCGCCTTCACTCTGCCTTCCCTCTGCGCTTCATCTGCCTTCACTCTGCTCCTTCCATCTCCCCTTCACTCTGCTCCTTCACTTCCCTCCTTCATCTGCTCTTCACTTGTCCTTCACTCTGCTCCTTCACTCTGCTCCTTCACTCTGCTCTGTTCACTCTGCGCCTTCACTCTGCTCCTTCACTCTGCTCCTTCACTCTGCGCTTCATCTGCTCCTTCACTCTGCTCCTTCACTCTGCTCCTTTCACTCTGCTCCTTCACTCTGCTCCTTCACTCTGCTCCTTCACTCTGCGCCTTCACTCTGCTCTTCACTCTGCTTTTCTCTGCTCTTCACTCTGCCCTTCACTCTGCTCCTTCACTCTGCCCGTTCACTCTGCGCCTCACTCTGCCCTTCCTCTGCTCCTTCACTCTGCTCCTTCACTCTGCCTTCACTCTGCTCCTTCACCTCTGCGCCTTCACTCTGCTCCTTCACTCTGCTCTTCAATCTGCTTCCTTCACTCTGCTCCTTACACTCTGCTCCTGCGCTTCTGCGCTTCAGCTCTGCGCTTCATGGGCTTCAGCAGATTTTTTCTTTTCTTCTTTTTTATTTAACCTTTATTTAACTAGGCAAGTCAGTTAAGAACAAATTCTTATTTACAATGACGGTCTAGGAACAGTGGGTTAACTKCCTTGTTCAGGGGCAGTTGTTCAGGGGCGATCCAGCAACCTTTCGGTTACTAGTCCAACACTAACCACGAGGCTACCTGCCGTTTTGCACATCTCCATCTGTGAACATCTGAAAACAATGTATTTTTGCGGTTAAATCTCGGAAACGTCAGCCCGTTGAACAAAAACACTTTTTCACTTTCAGTGCCATTGACACTTTGCCCAGAGACACTTTTTTTTGTCCCTGTTTCTTTGCTTATATTGCCTGGTTCTTTTTCTTGGATTGAGTCCACACACACACACACACAGACAGACTTGGGTCTGGTCAAATAGCTCAGAGCTCCTACACATGGGATGGGAGGACTGGCCAAGGCATGTGGATTGATACGCTATACTGGTACCTATTGTGTTCAGTCCTGATCAAGTCTCCTCCTCTTCCTCAGTGGATGAAGGACATGTGGCGGTCAGACTCATGCTACACTAACTATGGCGTGGACGGCTCCACCTGCTCCTTCTTCATATATCTCAGCGAGGTGAGTGGTGTCTGTGTCTGTATGTGCCCGTGTGTCTGTGCCCGTGTGTCTGTGCCCGTGTGTCTGTGCCCGTGTGTCTGTGCCCGGGTGCACAGTGGCTACAGTGTGGTTTGATCTACTCATTGACATTCAGTGTTAACAGCCTGGGGGACGTGGAACGCCCCAGCTCTTTACGTATTCATCCACTGCAACTCCACGCGCCCTTGACGACTGAACTATTTATCCTACAGCGCAGATTTTCTTTCTAGGAGTTAATATGGAAACATGTACTGTAGCATTCTGATGACCCTAGCGAGTACGGTACGCACATGCAAACACAACACTCGAGATGTAAAGCCCATTTATACCGTAGCATTCACAAATAAGGTTTGTCCTCTGGTGGTCAATGAGAAGCTCATTGCTAAGTAGCAATGACTGAACTGAAGTTTGTTTTAATCAAACTCAAGTCCCTGACTCTTTATGTTGATTATTCTCGGTCAGATATGGGAGCTGGTCAGATATGGGAGCTGGTCAGATATGGGAGCTGGTCAGATATGGGAGCTTATAAATGTTGTATCAGTTGAGATCAGTGCTTGGGGGAAGTGTCATTTTACTCTASTGAAAAAACCTGTTGGGAGAGACATGTACCATATCCATTAAAGGAAAACTCCACCCCAAAACTATATTCTAGTATTTGTTTCATCAGTCCATTGTTGAGTATAGTCCCAAAATGTTTTGCTTGGCAGCAATCAAGATATTTCACTTTCAAAATAAAGCCAGTATGATGCATTTTGCGTCATATTATGCAACACTCAGCATCATATGATGCAAAATGCATAACACCGGCTGCATTTCTGTATTTTGAACGTTTATATAGCATGAGAACTTGATTGCTGACATGTAAAGCATTTTGGGACTGTGTGTGTGGGTGGAATTTTCCTTTAAGGGAGAGAGGGTGGCTGCGTACCAAATGCCATCCTATTCCCTATTTAGTACAGTAACTCTTGACTAGGGCCAATAGGGAACTTTTAGGTGTGCAGCCAGTGAGAGGTCTATGCAGCGAGACAGCTCTCTATCTCTCTAAGTCACACTTGCTTTCACAATGGCGATATGCATGTATTTCCATGTAGTATCAGCCTTGTTCTTTCTCTCTCTGCCTCTCTACTTTTGGCCAGAGCCCTACACCCTATCAGCCAGAAACCCCAAAAGTAGTGCACTATATAGGGAATAGGATGTCATTACAGTAGGCTGGGGCCAAATTGCTTCTCTGTCTATCTCTGTATCTGCACTCGACGGTGAGGCTGGGCCCACCATTGCTAGTCGATGCATCAAACACCCACCGCCTCCCCCCCAGAACCTCTGAAGTGAGAACAAAGTGAGCCAGGCCTCTGTCGGCATGACATCTGCTTTCACTGAAACAATTACCTGCCTAATGATTGCCTGATTTGCTTCCTAGGCTTGCATCCCAAATGTTACCCTATTTCCTATATAGTGAATTGCTTTTGACCAGGGCCTATATGGCTCTTATCTAACGTAGGGCACCATATAGGGAAGAGGGTGCCATTTTGGGACACAACCCTAGTGTCCCTTCCTCCCTCCCTCGCCCATGCGTCCTCCTCTCTCTCCTCTCCGTTGGCAGAGTTTACAGGCCCATACTCTGTCACATTTTCCATCTCAGTTCCTTCTGATGTTATGTTCTGATGTTAATGTCATTTTAGGTGGAGAACTGGTGCCCGCGCCTGCTGTGGAGGACCAAGACATTGGACGAGGAGGCCGACCGGAGGGGCCAGGTGAGTGTCTGAACTGAAGSGCTTTCCACACTGCCAAGCCGAGACAAACTGAGTATAGTTGCTTGAACCACGCTGGAAAGGACAACGGGAAAATAAGATATTAGAGCCAACAYAGTTCGGTTCGGGTCGGCACGATGTGAAAATGACAACGTGATAAGAAAATATCATAAAACACAATAGTGAAAAGGGCGTAAGTGCCAGTCTCTGCACCCTGCTGAAAAACCAACAGCCTGGCCAGTCCTTTTCACTCTCACCCCTCTGGGGGACTGGCCAGACAGAATACCCAGCCTGAAGACAAATGCCAAGTCACGAGGGCATTGAATAGCTTTTATAATGTTAGAACATGTGCTCTTTAGAAATGACCTCTTCCACTTGTCTTTTAGCTCAAATGGTATCGGCTAATGCATAAGCAATGTTAGATGCTGCACATAGGCTAACACACACACCGTCTGAAGAGTAGAGTCACTCCAGTGATTCCGTTAGTAACTGACTATAGAGCAGGAGTGGATTTATACCATGACGCCTGTCGCCATGCCAATGGGCACTCGCTCAAATCTCCTTACAGGGCTGTCTGAGGTCAGAACTCCGGGCGTGGCTCGCCGTTACTGGCTTTAAATATACTCCTGGATATGGATAATGCGATAAGTCCAAATGTAATACTCTTTTCCCCCCTTCGAATGTCCTTTTGTCTTTGAGATCACCATTGATGGTGGCTGTGATTTTGTTGTTGTTGTTGTTGTTGTTGACCTGGGCCCATAACGCTATGGTTTAAAGTAGTGCACTATATAGGGAATAGGTTGCCATTTTGGACACGACCCCCCCAGACTCTTCTCTCCCAGTGATTTCCTGTCCTGATGAGGGATGGTAATACACTGCCAGAGCTTTGTTAGTGCGTTGTTGCCCCAGCTTTAGCAGCTGTTAATGGCAGGCAGGACTACATCTCAACCAAGCCGCCTGTGGGAAGGCTTTCTTAAATATTGACCCGAGAGAAGCGGAGAAATGTGTAGATTGGTATCATTGCATTCCTGCATTCAATGAGGAGCCATATGTCTTTGTAATGCAAAGAGAGCCTGGCACTTTGTAGCTTAAGTKTTTAAGTTGATGAGAATCCTCTCTATATCCTGTATATCCAATGTGCGTGTTGGAGATTGACAGCGTTACAGAWTCACTGATCTACAAATGACCTCAAATCCTACGTAACTACTCATTATGTAATGAAGATCAGCGATTCTCTGCCTCCTTGCTCAAACTGATCACGACAAACACAATTGGGCGTGCTCGTTTGTCATCGTCCTGTGCCCCAGGTGGGTGGAGATTTCACTTYAGTCTAAAATGTGCACACTCCGCCCACCTGGGGCTTCTGCCGATCCAAAACAAATGTGCCTACTGACTGTCTACCTACCCCCTTTCAGAGGCTAACGCTCTCCTTCTATAGGGTAAACCTTGTAAGAGGTTAATGGGTTAAACTATAACGCCTAAAGAGTAGGGGTGTCTAAATTGTGTCGTGTCTTCCTAGACGGAGATCCGGACGAGCTTCGAGGAGCTATACCGGGTCATGTCTCGGCGAGAGGAGTTCCGCTGGATGATGCTCCGGATCAAGCGCATGGAAGACCCCTGGATCAACGCCATCCACGCCCTGGCTGCCAAGCAGAACCTGGCCAAGCGCAAGAGGAAGAAGGTAGGACACGGACACACTCTCAAAAAACGTACTCATGTGCACGCACACACATACTCATGCAAGCCTGCACTTAAACACTTGCACGCACGTACTCACACACACAAACACACCGCCGAAAATATATTAGCTACTTGGACAAGAGAATAGAATCAGCCCATGCCTTTCTGAACTGAGAATATTGAAACAAGGAAAGTCCATTGTGTTCTGGGTAGCTACCTGGCCCCAACGATTAATAATGGATGTTTCAGTTCCCTAGTGATCTTCAGGACTTCCTCTTTCTGACTTTACGGCTTTTAACAGTGTGGATATGACATATGGTGAGATCCCTACTTCCTCTAGTTAGAGTGGAACAAAGTCTCTTGCCAACTTGGCAAGACCGCACAAACAGATCTGGGATCAGGCTAGGAACAAGGCGCCTGCCCCATTTCCATGACCCTAAAGAGTCAAGATAGGCTTGGTCCCAAATTGCACCCTATTCCCTGTAAATTGCAATACTTTTCACCATAGCCTTATATTCCCTGGCCGACAGTAGTGCACTATATAGGGAATAGGGTGCCATTTGAAACACAGTCATAGTGTGCTGAAGGTTGATTTTTATATTATTACAGTCATAATCCTCTCTATACCCATTAATCCCTGAACAATGCACCTTGGTGATTGTGTCTCCATCCCAAATTGCACCCTATCCCCTACATAGTGTACTACTATGGGACCTATATAGGGAATAGGGTGCTGTTTGAGACGCTGGCTAACACAGCAGCTGAAAGTGTGTTGAGACGTCCATGAAAGCACAGAACATTGTAATGTTGGATTCTCTCCTGTGGCTCAGTGTGTTCCCTGGTGAATAGAAGGAGACGTGTGCGCTCTGATGTTAATAATGATACGTCTTCTGTGGAGTGCATCTTACATTGTGCCATGTTGTACTCAGGGACTTGAAACGAGCCTGCCATTTGAATAGGGAAAATGCCTTATTACATTTTTCCAACCCATTGAATTGCGTTTGGATTACTTCAAGAACTAAAGACGCACAACCAGATGGTTGGCGATGTGCCCGAACATACTTGAATAAAGAAAGTTGCACACTATATTACACCATGATTTATTGGGTTCCAGTAATACTGTACGAATTTCTTAAATGTTGATGATATAACCCATTTCCATACTYTTCTGTATTGATAGCACCATTGGGAATCAAACTCGCAACCCTGGCATTGCTAGCGCCATGCTTTAACCAACTGAGCCACAATGAGAAACAATAGATTTAAACTGACACTATCTATGCCCCTCTCTCTTCGTCAGATCCTGGTGCACCTGGGCCTGTTGACCAAGGAGTCGGGCTTCAAGATTGCAGAGAACGCCTTCAGTGGGGGCCCCCTGGGGGAGCTGTTGCAATGGAGTGACCTCATCACCACCCTCTACCTGCTGGGCCACGACGTACGCATCTCCGCCTCACTGGCCGAGCTCAAAGAGTGAGTCCGTAGTGTGTGTGTGTGTGTGTGYGCACCCCTCAGACATATCTGGGTGGTGTTCAGTGCGGAGTACCGTASCGAARCGGTTAAAACGTTTTCCAACGTAGAATTATGAAGAGCGTTTCTTATTGAACAGTTCTAGGATCATAATGAATAAGGTTATATGGACAGGTTGGGACTTGATCCTAGATCATCAGCACTCCTACTCTGAGACACTTTATGGATACAGGCCCAGGTCTCCCCTGTCCATGTAGTCTTATTCATTGTGCTCTAAAAGGCTAAACTGATCCTAAATCAGCAGCACTCCTACTCTGAKATGCTTGATACATACAGCCCCAGGTATTACCTCCCCAAGGTCACCTATGGAATGAGCAGCAGAAGCACAATACAGCTAAAGCTAGTGTAATGTGAGGTGGTTGCAACCCACCTGCTTCTGAAAAACACCCACATGTTCTTTGTGTGCTCTAGTCCCGCCTCGTTAGGTCAAACCTGTCTCATATTACTTCCTATTTGCATAAGAGGGGTTTACTGTGTGTAAACAATCCATAGCTTTCTTCTCTTTGTTTGCTGTGTGTTTACATCATGTTGTCGTTGCTCTCTTTTTTTATATAATACAATACCACGTTATTGTCCATGTTACAGTGAATTTAAAACTGTTCTCAACCGCAGAGCCCTGGTCAAAAGTARTGAACTATATAGGGGAATATGGTGCCATTTCAGATACACCCTGTGTGTCCTAACTAAGCCCACTCCCTCTCCTCGTGCAGGATCATGAGGAGAGTGATGGGGAACAAGTCCAGCTGCCCCACCCAGGGGGACAAGGTGGTGGAGCTCATCTACATTGACATTGTGGGCCTGACCCAGTTCAAGAAGACACTGGGGCCCTCCTGGGTCCACTACCAGTAAGTACTCCATATCTTGAAGTCTGTCTGTCTGTCTGATAGTATTTATACACATCCACGTCATCCATAAGTTATGGGCTGGGATGTGTGATGTATTTTTATTTATTTTTATTTAACCTTTATTTAACTAGGCAAGTCAGTTAAGAACACATTTTTATTTACAATGACTGCCTACCCCGGCCAAACCCTAACCTGGATGATGCTGRGCCAATTGTGCGCAGCCCTATGTCCCAATCCTGCATCCTCAATCACGGCCGGTTGTGATACAGCCGGGAATCAAACCAGGGTCTGTAGTGATGCCTCTAGCACTGAGATGCAGTGCCTTAGACCGCTGCGCCACTCGGGAGTGTGTGTGATGTTGTTCATTTAGTTAGATGGAGAGCACGAGAGAGGTTACTTACACATCTCCTTCCTAGAAGAACACCTATYGACTAACACAACTCATCTCGCATACACATGGTTCTGAAATATATCTGACTCGTCATACAATGTCTTAGTTAAAATATGAGCATCCTAGTTTTTCATCCAATGAGTTTCCTGGTATCCTCGTTTACGTCTGTGTCAGGGGGGAAATTTGATTTGATTTGATGAGATCTCTTTGGAATCCGCAGCCTCCTTGCTGCTCTGACTAATTGGGAAGTGGTAACAGTGTCAGGCTCTCTGTCTGTGTCCCTTTGAGTCTCCCGAGGCTGTATCCCTCCCTGTAGGATGCCAAGCATTGCTGGGGCACGATGTCAGAGTGTTCGCCCACCGCTCATTTACTGATTGGAGCGAAGCGGAGAGAGGTTGGCGGGATGAAAAGAGGCCTATTTCCTGCAGCTCATTTGATACCTGGTGGGGTAGCTATTCAGGAGACAAAGATCCAGGCACAGAGGAGGTACCAGATGTGATTTACACACTCATTAGCATCTGAATGAGTAGGCTGAGACCAAGGCCCAGGCTGGATTTATATTTTAGTTATTTAGCAGATGCTCTTATCCAGAGCAACTTACAGTAGTGAGTGCATACATTTTCATACTTTTTTCTCGTACTGGTCCCCCGTGGGAATCGGACCCACAACCCTGGCATTGCAAGCGCCATGCTCTACCAATTGAGTCACCCGGATCAGATTCGGGGGCCATGCAGACCAGACCGAGCTGGGCCTGCCCCTCCTGCCTATTTTATTCAAGCTAACAAAAGTCTTCAGGTCTCATGCAAGGTTACTCATCAAACAAGCTCACTATCATGTGAACCAGCTCTGTTACAGTTATCAAACTGTTCTTTCACTGGGCTAAAATTGCATTATGTCTGAGCACARTCGTTTGATGTTCCAATGTTGGTAGGCCGTTTCCATGGGAACATCGGGTCAAGGTCTTAACTCTTAGTGGAGCAGTGGTCATGTTTGTGTCTGTTAATGTGTCTGTTTTCTGCCCACTCTCTATTGTGCGCGTGCGTGCATTGTCCGCTCCACTGATAGGACTGTCTGAACCGTCGCCTTACTCTTTGCCACTGATCTGAACAATGTTTCAATTACCACCTTTGTCTCCAGTCTACAACAATCTCATTTGAAAGACTATTTCACCTGCATCTCTCTCTCTCTCTCTCTCTCTCTCTCTCTCTCTCTCTCTCTCTCTCTCTCATAATCTCCTAAGAATGTTGTACTGTGTCTGACAATAGACAAGTGTCTCAAAAAGACGAGATTTGCATGCTGTGGCTTTAGTCCCACTGGTCTTAAGTGGGACTAATTGTTCCTCTGATGTATCCCATCGGTGTGGTTGGAGGTTGTTACGAGAACTGCCTTGTGAGAACAAGAAGTCAGGTTCGCTAATAGCCCCAAGGTTTCCTTTCTCGTGTCAACACTTCTTGTTTGTTTCGGGTTTGCATTCTGTTTCATCTTGCTCTGAGGAAATTGACTGGGATGCATCCCAAACGGGTCCCTATTCCCTAATAATATGCAATTGTTTTGACCAAGGCCCCTGGTCAAAAGTAGTGCGCTATTTAGGGAATAGGGAGCCGTTTGGGACACAGGCTCAACCTTTTTACAGACGGTGTGGTCGTAATGCAGGTTCCAGCAGGCACTTTCATGAGTGTATTGATTAATTCCTCATTATACATATTGGTGAAGACATTTACATTTGGCCACTTGATTCAGTGTGGATATTGTGATGTGCACTTCCAGGAAGGTTATAAGATGCCACTGTTTTACTGTAACTTCAGGCAAAACTTCTGTTGAATGTGCATTTTGGATTTTTAAGCTGACGAATCACGTCATGGAACAGTTTGGTCTCATAGTTATCTAATCCTGTCTTGTTTACGTTCTTACATATGTCCTCTCCTTCCTTCTCCTTGTCTATCCAGATCTCTCCCTCTCTACTTAAAGCGATGCTCCAGAACCTTTGTATCATTTCAGCCAGTAGTTTTGAAAATGGTGCTCACGAGCCAAAACGGGTCCCTGTTTTTTTTGTGTACTACGTCATAATTTTTTTGTGTACTACGTCATCCAATTGTGATTCATTACGTATAATATGTTATTTTTTGCAATTCCTATAATATGTTACATCCAATTTGTACAATATGTTACAAATTTGTCGTGCTTAAGATCCTGGACTGCATCTTTAAGTGTCTTTCATTTTCCAGCCTCTCCAGAACAGCTTCTAATATAGAACAATTCTACATTAATGTGAATGCCACCATGATTACGGATCGTCCTGAATAATGATTAGTGAGAAAGTTAGACGCACAAATATCATACCCCCAAGACATGCTAACCATTACAATAACAGGGGAGGTTAGTATTTTATATCATACCCCCAAGACATGCTAACCCTCACCATTACAATAACAGGGGAGGATAGTATTTTATATCATACCCCCAAGACATGCTAACCCTCACCATTACAATAACAGGGGAGGATAGTATTTTATATCATACCCCCGCTTGGGGGTATGATATAAAATACTATCCTCCCTGTTATTGTAATGGTGAGGTGTTAGCATGTCTTGGGGGTATGAATAAAATACTATCTCCCTGTTATTGAATGGTGAGAGGTTAGCATGTCTTGGGGGTATGATTATAAAATACTATCCTCCCCTGTTATTGTAATGGTGAGAGGTTAGCATGTCTTGGGGGTATGATATAAATACTATCCTCCCTGTTATTGTAATGGTGAGAGGTTGCATGTCTTGGGGGTATGATATAAAATACTAACCTCCCCGTTATTGTAATGGTGAGAGGTTAGCATGGTTGGGGGTATGATATAAAATACTATCCTCCTCTGTTATTGTAATGGTGAGAGGTTAGCATGTCTTGGGGGTATGATATAAAATACTAACCTCCCCTGTTATTGTAATGGTGAGAGGTTAGCATGCTTGGGGGTATGATTAAAATACTATACCTCCTCTGTTATTGTAATGGTGAGAGGTTAGCATGTCTTGGGGGTATGATATAAAATACTATCCTCCTGTATTGTAATGGTGAGAGGTTAGCATGTCTTGGGGTATGATATAAAATACTATCTCCTGTTATTGTAATGGTGAGAGGTTAGCATGTTCTTGGGGGTATGATATAAAATACTATCCTCCTCTGTTATTGTAATGGTGAGAGGTTAGCATGTTTGGGGGTATGATATAAAATACTATCCTCCTCTGTTATTGTAATGGTGAGAGGTTAGCATGTCTTGGGGTATGATATAAAATACTATCCTCCCTGTTATTGTAATGGTGAGAGTGTTAGCATGTCTTGGGGTATGATATAAAATACTATCCTCCTCTGTTATTGTAATGGTGAGAGGTTAGCATGTCTTGGGGGTATGATATAAAATACTATCCTCCCTGTTATTGTAATGGTGAGAGGTTAGCAGTGCTGTGGTAGATATAAAAACTAACTACTCTGTTATTGTAATGGTGAGAGGTAGCATGTTTGGTGGTATGATATAAATCAACCTCCTCTGTTATTGTAATGGTGAGAGGTTTAGCATGTCTTGGGGGTAATGATATAAAACTATCCTCCCCTGTTATTGTAATGGTGAGAGGTTAGCATGTCTTGGGGTATGATATAAAATACTAACCTACCTGTTATTGTAATGGTGAGAGGTTAGCATGTCTTGGGGTATGATATAAAACTAATTCTCCTCTGTTATTGTAATGGTGAGAGGTTAGCATGTCTTGGGGTATGATATAAAATACTATCCTCCCCTGTTATTGTAATGGTGAGAGGTTAGCATGTCTTGGGGTATGAATATAAAATACTAACCTCCCTGTTATTGTAATGGTGAGAGGTTAGCATGTCTTGGGGGTATGATATAAAATACTATCCTCCCCTGTTATTGTAATGGTGAGAGGTTAGCATGTCTTGGGGTATGATATAAATCACTAACTCCCCTGTTATTGTAATGGTGAGAGTTTAGCATGTCTTGGGGTAGATATAAAATACATCCTCCTCTGTTATTGTAATGGTGAGAGGTTAGCATGTCTTGGGGGTATGATATAAATACTATCCTCCCTGTTATTGTAATGGTGAGGGTTAGCATGTCTTGGGGGTATGATATAAAATACTAACCCCTCCTGTTATTGTAATGGTGAGAGGTTAGCATGTCTGGGGTATTATATAAAGGCTAACTCCCTGTTATTGTAATGGTGAGAGGTTGCATGTCTTGGGGGTATGATATAAAATACTATCCTCCCCTGTTATTGTAATGGTGAGAGAGTTAGCATGTCTTGGGGGTATGATATAAATGCTATCCCCCCTGTTATTGTAATGGTGAGAGGTTAGCATGTCTTGGGGTATGATATAAAATTCTATCTCCCTCTTTATTGTAATGGTGAGAGGTTGCATGTCTTGGGGGTATGATATAAAATTAACCTCCTTTTTGTAATGGGAGAGTTGCATGTCTTGGAGGTATGATATAAAATACTATCTCTCCTGTCATTGAATAGGTGAAGGATAGATGTCTTGGGGTAGATATAAAAACTATCCTCCTCTGTTATTGTAATGGTGAGGTTAGCATGTCTTGGGGATATGAATAAAATACTATCCTCTCCTTCATGTAATGGTGGAAGGATAGCATGTCTTGGGGGTATGATA
>NC_036852.1:9512686-9529266 GCF_002910315.2 Salvelinus sp. IW2-2015
CCTCTGTTATTGTAATGGTGAGAGGTTAGCATGTCTTGGGGTATGATATAAAATACTATCCTCCCCTGTTATTGTAATTGTGAGAGGTTAGCATGTCTTGGGGGTATGATATAAACTAACCTCCCCTGTTATGTAATGGTGAGAGGTTAGCATGTCTTGGGGGTATGATATAAAATACTATCCTCCCCTGTTATTGTAATGGTGAGAGGTTAGCATGTCTTGGGGGTATGATATAAAATACTAACCTCCCCTGTTATTGTAATGGTGAGAGGTTAGCATGTCTTGGGGGTATGATATAAAATACTATCCTCCTCTGTTATTGTAATGGTGAGAGGTTAGCATGTCTTGGGGGTATGAATATAAATACTATCCTCCCCTGTTATTGAATGGTAGGTTAGCATGCTGGGGTATGAATATAAATACTAACCCCCTCCTGTTATTGTAATGGTGAGAGTTAGCAGTCTTGGGGGTATATAAAAGCTAATCTCCCTGTTATTGTAATGGTTGAGAGGTTAGCATGTCTTGGGGTATACATGCTAACCTCTCACCATTACAATAACAGAGGAGGATAGTATTTTATATCATACCCCCAAGACATGCTAACCTCTCACCATTACAATAACAGGAGAGGTTAGTATTCTATATCATACCCCCAAGACATGCTAACCTCTCACCATTACAATAACAGGGGAGGTTAGTATTTTATATCATACCCCCAAGACATGCTAACCCTCACCATTACAATAACAGAGGAGGATAGTATTTTATATCATACCCCCAAGACATGCTAACCCTCACCATTACAATAACAGAGGAGGATAGTATTTTGGGGGGGTATGATATTTTTGCATCTAACTTTTTCACTCATCATTATTCAAGATTCATTCAGGACTATCCATAATCATGGTAGCATCCACATTAATGTAGAAGTGTTCAGAAACATATTCTATTCTTATTTACAATAAAAGTGACTCCACAATACAATATTTACCATTCWTTTCTATTGGGCACCAAATAATCATGATAGCATCCACATGAATGTAGAAGTGTTAAAACATGTATTATATTCTTATTTACAATAAAACCTCATAGTCAAATCCAAAGTGCTGGAGTACAGGAGCCAAAACAACAACACATGTATCACTGTCCCAATACTTTTGGAGCTCACTGTAGTGCACTAGTTTTGACCAAAGCCCTATTGTACTCTTGTCAAAAGTCACTGCACTATATAGGGAATAGGGTGCCATTAGGGAGCAGTCTGAGTCTCAAGAGGGAAGAGAATTTGAGAGCGAGGATTGTGTTCTAAGGCCAAAGTGAAAGTGAGTGGAGTTGTTCAGGGCAGTGAAAGGACTGTAGGGAGAATTCCAGTGATCGGCTCAGCAGTATTAGTGGTTTTAGAATTTAATGAGGGCAGCCGCCTCTCCTGTCCTGTCACTCTTCTTCCCTCTCGTGCACACACAAGCAGGCAGGCACGCGCAGGCAGGCACACACACACACACAAGCAGGCAAGGCAAGCAGGCACCACACACAAGCAGGCACACACGGAAACACACAGATGCATGCAGGCACAAACACACACACAGGCACAACACACACACACAAGCAGGCACACACAGGAACACACCAGATGCAGGCAGGCACACACACACACACACACACACAGCACAGGCACACACACACACAAGCAGGCCACACACAAGCAGCACACACGGAAACACACAGATGCAGCAGGCACACACACCACACCACACACAACACACACACACAAGCAGGCACACACACAAGCAGGCACACACGAAACACACAGATGCAGGCAGGCACACACACACCACAACAGCACACACACAACAAGCAGGCACACACACAAGCAGGCACACACGGAAAACCACAGATGCATGCAGGCACATACACACATTCACTCGGTCTGTCCTCTCCATCTTTCTGTATCGATCTATGTATTGGTCTATCTCTCTCAAACACTCTCACTACAGAAAACCAATGCTTGCTTCAGTCATCCTATCAACTGTAATCATTATTTGMTGGCTATAACACGCTATAATTTCAGTTTGTCTAATTSTCAATACTACATGGAAATCATTATTAACACGTGACTGATTTCTTAAAGGTGACAGATTTGTACTCCTGGCCACTGATCTGAACAATGTTTGAATTACAACCTTTGTCTCCAGTCTACAACAATCTCATTTGAAAGACTATTTCACCTGCATCTCTCTCTCTTTCTCTCTCATAATCTCCTAAGAATGTTGTACTGTGTCTGACAATACACACGTGTCTCAAAAAGAAGAGATTTGCATGCTGTGGCTTTAGTCCCACTGGTCTTAAGTTTCCTCATTTGTGAATCCATTTCCCTTATTTCCTGAGCATCTTGAGAAGACCCACACTGTCTCTCACACACGCACACACACACTCGCACTGTCTCTCTCTTTCTCTCTCTTTCTCACACATGCACACACACCCACCCACCATCTGCGAAACATCTGCCTGGTCAGGAGTGGCCTTGCCTGGGCTGCCAGACTGAGCKTAGCCGGCCCCTCTGGTACTCCTGGCTCCTCATCAATTTGATTAATGCTCATTATTACACCTCCACCCCACCAGGGGTCAATCAGATGAGTATGTTGGGCTCTGTCCAGAAGGATTAAAGATGGAAAGGAATAGTGGTGAAGCATAGCCAGGTGTTTATTTTTAGGATTTCAAAAAAAAATTGGGGTGGGGGACTTAGTATGGGGGCGGCAGSTAGCCTAGTGGTTAGAGCGTTGGGCCAGTAACCGAAAGGTTGCTACAGTAGATCGAATCCCCAAGCTGACAAGGTAAAACATCTGTCGTTCTGCCCCTGAACAAGGCAGTTAACCCACTGTTCCTAGACCGTCATTGTAAATAAGAATTTGTTCTTAACTGACTTGCCTAGTTAAATAAAATGTAAAAAATAAATAAAATCTGAAAAAGCATCTGCCAGGGAAACTGAAAGATAGGAACTGAGAGAAGGTGACTGAAAGAGAGATAGCTGGAGAGAGAAAGATGGCGAGAGCGAGAGAGAGAGAAAGCTAAAGGCTTGAT
This sequence comes from Salvelinus sp. IW2-2015, assembly GCF_002910315.2. NCBI lineage: Eukaryota > Metazoa > Chordata > Actinopteri > Salmoniformes > Salmonidae > Salvelinus > Salvelinus sp. IW2-2015. The sequence goes on from NC_036852.1 coordinate 9,515,762, forward strand.
TAGAGAGGGGGAGCGACTGAGAGAAAGCGAGAGAGAAAAGGTCATGAATGTGTCATTCCATTGCACATGACATCCTTTCTCTGGTCCTCTAATTAGTCATGAAGTGTAACCTTTACTGTTCAAGTTTGATCAGTAGGAAGCTCTCTCTGTGCTTTGTTCACTATCTGTGACCATGCTGAAGGTGTGGAAAAGATATGCATCATGTAATTWATTAACCATTTATTAGTGGTTGAGGCATACAGCTGGAAGTGTGTATTAAGGCTGTAATGCAGTGTGTATTACAGATGTATGCTAACACTATAATGTGGTGGGKGACAGGTGTATGATAACTTTGTCATGTTTGGTGTGTGTTACAGGTGTATGCTGCGGGTTTTGGATTCCTTCGGCACAGAGCCCGAGTTCAACCACGCCCACTATGCTCAGTCCAAGGGCCACAAGACCCCCTGGGGCAAGTGGAACCTCAACCCCCAGCAGTTCAACACCATGTTCCGTAAGTACCACCTAATGGCTCTGGGGTGCAGATCTAGGATCAGCTTCTCCTCCCCAATCTTAACCTTAACCATGAGTGGGGAAAATGCAAAAACTGACCCAAGATCAGCATCTAGGGACAACTTCACCCTACTCCCACCTAATGAGAGGGTCATGTTCATAAGGCACCAAATGGAAGAAAATGGTCTAAAACAGAGAGGGGCAACCTGTACTCATCCAATAAAAAATAAATAGTTTTACATTTAACCTTTATTTAACTAGGCAAGTCCGTTAAGAACAAATTCTTATTTACAGTGACGGCCTACCCCGGCCAAATCCGGACGAAGCTGGGCCAATTGTGCGCCGCCCTATGGGAYTCCCAATCACGACCAGTTGTGATACAACCCGGATTCGAACCAGGGTGTCTGTAGGGACGTCTCAAGCACTGAGATGCAGTGCGTTAGACCRCTGCGCCACTCGGGAGCCCAATAAAGACACACTCATTTTTGTTTTCCTTTGCAAAACACGTTGAAAAGTTTTCTTTTACGTGCCCTAATGAACACAACCCAGGGGTGGGGAGGGAGAGTCCACCACCCCAGGGTGTTTTAACCTTTTCCCCATGGCTGATGGAAAGCAAAATCTTACCCAGAATGGATGAATAACCCTCTCCGGTCTCAGTTTCAGTGGTTTGGCCCACGTCAGGCTGGAATAGCAGACCAGGCTCAATAGACCCTTTGTGTTGCGGATAGAGTATGCCATTCTCATACGACGCAGGTCTTTTCATGTCATCCAGTTTACTAGCTGTTTAGATKATATCTGTAACTAATCAAACTTACATGGGTTACACCATGGGTCRAAATGAAACCCAGATTTGTTTCGGTGCATCTGGCATGTTGGATTTGTGTCCCCTGCCCTTGCCTGTGGAGAAACATTCACCTTATCCTCAGCGTGTTGTTTTATATCCTGTCATTACAGCTCTGTTTCCAGGCTTAAGGGAAGTCACTGAATCTCACACTTGCAGTTGTGTAACAACAACAATGGGGCTTGAATAAACAAAACATAAAGTTTCAATATGTTAACTCTGAGTGTTGGATTTCCTTCCATCCTAAGACTAAAACGTAACAGAGATCATTTAAGACAAAGAAGGCGCCACAGGGAAATCAATCCTAGCCTTGGGTTCCATTCATTACCATTAAGTAGTCTAGCATAAATCACTGGATAAAGGGTGTAGACGAGGGAAAGTGACAGGAGAAAGGGCTCTGGCCAATGAGACAGGAGAGGGAAAGGGCTCTGGCCAATGAGACAGGAGRGGGAAAGGGCTCTGATCGCCCAGATCTGTTTGTGCTGTCTTGTCTCGTATGGCCGTTGGCAAGACAGCACCAACATATCTTTTAGGAACCAGGCTAGAACTGAAGCCATAGAGGGAACATTTCCAATGTCGTTCTTCTCTCTACTGTTCTCAAATCCAAAACCATAACAACATGTTCACATCTAGAATTGTTTCTCTGCTTCCGGCTAGGTACAGACTCTAGTCCCAGAACAGTTACTGTAGCATACTATATAGCGTGTCCTTCATCCCCTGGCGTTGTTGTTGTATGCAGTAAAACAAAAGGAAAGTCCTTTAGTCTCTGTCTCAGATACAGTTGAAGTCGGAAGTTTACATGCACCTTAGCCAAATACATTTCAACTCAGTTTTTCACAATTCCTGACATTTAATCCTATTAAAAATACCCTATCTTAGGTCAGTGAGGATCACCACTTTATTTTACAAATGTGAAATGTCAGAATAATAGTAGAGAGAATGATTTATTTCAGCTTTTATTTCTTTCATCACATTCCCAGTGGGTCAGAAGTTTACATACACTCAATTAGTATTTGGTAGCATTGTCTTTAAATTGTTTAACTTGGGTCAAATGTTTTGGGTAGCCTTCCACAAGCTTCCCACAATAAGTTGGGTAACTGAGTCAGGTTTGTAGGCCTCAATCCCTCTATGGGATTGAGGTCAGGGCTTTGTGATGGCCACTCCAATACCTTGACTTTGTTGTCCTTAAGCCATTTTGCCACAACTTTGGAAGTATGCTTGGGGTCATTGTCCATTTGGAAGACCCATTTGCGACCAAGCTTTCACTTCCTGGCTGATGTCTTGAGATTTGGCTTCAATATATCCACATACATTTTCCTTCCTCATGAGCCATCTCTTTCGTGAAGTGCACCAGTCCCTCCTGCACCAAAGCATCCTCACAACATGATGAAACCATCCCCGTGCTTCACGACTGGGATGGTGTTCTTCGGCTTGCAAGCCTCCCCTTTTTTCCTCCAAACATAACGATGGTTATTATGGCCAAACAGTTATATTTTTGTTTCATCAGACCAGAGGACATTTCTCCAAAAAGTACTATCTTTGTCCCCATGTGCAGTTGCAAACCATAGTCTGGCTTTTTTATGTAGGTTTTGGAGCAGTGGCTTCTTCCTTGCTGAGCGGACTTTCAGGTTATGTTGATATAGGACTAATTTTACTGTGGATATAGATACTTTTGTACTTGTTTCCTCAAGCATCTTCACAGGGTCTTTTGCTGTTGTTCTGGGATTGTTTTGCACTTTTCGCACCAAAGTACGTTCATCTCTAGGAGACAGAACACGTCTCCTTCCTAAGCGGTATGACGGCCGCGTGGGTCCATGGTGTTTATACTTGCGTACTATTGTTTGTACAGATGAACGTGGTACCTTCAGGCGTTTGGAAATTGCTCCCAAGGATTAACAATTTTTTTTCTGAGGTCTTGGCTGATTTATTTTGATTTTCCCATGATTTCAAGCGAAGAGGCACTGAGTTTGACGGTAGGCCTTGAAATACATCCACAAGTACACCTCCAATTGACTCAAATGATGTCAATTAGCCTATCAGAAGCTTCTAAAGCCATCACATCATTTTCGGGAATTTTCCAAGCTGTTTAAAGGCACAGTCAACTTAGTGTATGTAAACTTCTGACCCACGGTGAATTATAAGTGAAATAATCTGTCTGTAAACAATTGTTGGAAAAATGACTTGTGTCATGCACAAATGAGATGTCCTAACCGACTTGCCAAAACTATAGTTTGTTAACAAGAAATTTGTGGAGTGGTTGAAAAACAAGTTTTAATGACTCCAACCTAAGTGTATGTAAACTTCCAACTTGCAATGTTACATTATGTTGCATAATGCATATTAACTCAACAGAGGATATGTAATCCCCTGTATAGGGTAATGATACCCTGAACAAAAATAGAAACGCAACATGTAAAGTGKTGGTCCCATGTTTCATAAGCTGAAATAAAGATCCCAGAAATGTTCCATATGCACAAAAAGCTTATTTCTCTCAAGTTTTGTGCACACATTTGTTTATATCCCTTTTAGTGAGCATTTCTCCTTTGCCAAGGTAATCCATCCACCTGACAGGTGTGTCATATCAAGAAGCTAATTAAACAGCACGATCATTACMCAGGTGYACCTTGTGCTGGGGACAATATACAACAACACAATGCCACAGATGTCTGAAGTTTTGAGGAAGTGTGCAATTGGCATGCTGACTGCAGGAATGTACATCAGAGCTGTTGCCAGAGAATTTAATGTTATTTTCTCTACCGTCATTTGGGTAGAGAAGTTGGCAGTACGTCTCACCGGCCTCACAACCACAGACCACGTGTAACCACGCCAGCCCAGGACCTCCACATCCAGCTTCTTCACCTGCAGGATCGTCTGAGACCAGCCGCCCGGACAGCTGATGAAATTGTGGGTTTGCACAAGCTGATGAAACTGTGGGTTTGCACAACCGATGAATTTCTGCACATACGGTCAGAAACCGTCTCAGGGAACTTATCTGTGTGCTCGTCGTCCTTACCAAGGTCTTGACCTGACTGCAGTTTGGAGTCGTAACCGACTTCAGTGGGCAAATGCTCACCTTCGGTGGTCACTGGCACACTGGAGAGTGTGTTCTTCACGGATGAATCCCGGTTTCAACTGTACCGGCAAGATGGCAGACAGCAAAATATGCCGTTGTGTGGGCGAGGAGTTTGCTGATGTCACTTTGTGAACAGAGTGCTCCATGGTGGAGGTGGGGTTATGTTATGGGCAGGCATAAGCTATCGATAGCAAACACAATTGCTTTTTATTGATGGTAATTTGAGTGCACAGAGATACCGTGACGAGATACCAGAGATACCGCCATTCATCCGCCGCCATCACCTCATGTTTCGGCATGATAATGCACGGCCCCATGTCGCAAAGATCTCTACACAATTCCTGAATACTGAAAATGTCCCAGTTCTTCCATGGCCTGCATACTCACCAGACATATGTCACCCATTGAGCATGTTTGGGGTGCTCAGGTTCGACGTGTACGACAGCGTGTTCCAGTTCCCGACAATATCCAGCAACTTTGCACAGCCATTGAAGAGGAGTGATACAATATTCCACATGTCACAATCAACAGCCTGATCAACTCTATGCGAAGGAGATGTGTCGCGTTGCATGAGGCAAATGGTCACACCAGATACTGACTGGTTTTCTGATCCACACCCCTACTTTTTTTWWWAAAGGTATCTGTGACCAACAGATGCATATCTGTATTCCCAGTCAAGTGAATTCCATAGATTAGGGCCTATTGAATTTATTTCAATTGACTGATTTCCTTATTTGAACTTTAACTTTGTAAAATCGTTGAAATTGTTGCATGCTGCGTTTTTATATTTTTTGCTCAGTGTACATATCTGCCAAATGTGATCATTTTCCTATCATGCAAATGAAGCCAGCCGGTACATACAGGCTATTCATTGTCTGTAGTGAGATTTGAGGATTGGTTTGGAACCAGTCACACTCCCTGTGTTCACACGGGAAAGAAATTCTTTCCACACGATGCCCTCCCAGTTTGCCGAATGTGTGACTGACTGACTACACCAAGGGCCTGAGCAGGCACTTCATCAAGGGTCCTGTTTCACTGGCCTGAATAGTGTGTGTTTGTGTATGCTGCACGTGTATGTGTGTGTGACCGGTCTGCTGGAACGCTCTCCTACATCCGTCCTCGGCCATCCATCTGTACAGTTAATCACTTTGCCTGTTTATAACACACCCCCTTCAGTGAGCAAATGTTTCCCCTGCTCTCGCTCCAGTTGGTACATGACAGCCTGGCTGTTCTGTTTCTCTGGCTCTTGGCTTCCATCACCTGCCCAGGGCTGGCGGACACAAACACATGCAAGTCCATTTCCAAGTAGACTAAAGTATAGCCCGTCCCATATGGCACCCTATTCCCTATATAATGCACAACTTTTGATCCTATTTCCTATATAGTGCACTATGTCTGACAAGGCTCTGGTCAAAAGTAGTCCACTGTATAGGCAATAGGGTGCCATTTGGGACGGATATGTGATGTCTGGGAGTGAGCACTTCATATGGTTTAAAGTTCTAAGAACATACCAAAACTATCGTAAGTTTTATTAGTCATATGGATGGTATACATCGTCGAACAAAATGCTTACTTGCAGGTTCCTTCTCGACAATGTAACAGCAATAAGAAATAATAAAATAAGAATAGGAACACAAAGTAAATGGCAGTAGAATAGAATAAACATTTTAGAAGAAGTATAATACAGGAAAGCACAATTTATAGTCCAATATTTACATGTGTATTGGGGAAGGGGGGATGGGGGAAAGTGTATAAATTGAGCAGTATAATACAGTAAGAGTCTGGTAGCAGTGTGTGGTGTGTGTGTGTGGTGTGTGTGTGTGTTGTGTTGTGTGTGTGTGTGTGTGTGTGTGTGGTGTGTGTGTGTGTGTGTGTGTGTGTGTGTGTGTGTGTGTGTGTGTGTGTGTGTGTTGTGTGTGTGCATAAGTGTGTGTGCATGAGTGCTAAGGTGCGTAGAATCTGAGTAGAGCCCTTTGATGTGGGAAATGCATTGACGTGCATACACCACCCACATTGACGTGCATACACCACCCACATTGACGTGCATACACCACCCACACATTGGTTTTATGTTTTCCATACCCAATTCCTGAGATGATGCTGCAGTATTCTAGAGATTTAACTTCAATTCGGGGAAATTCCAAACTCTAATTTGTCTGTCTCTTCTGTCAGAGCTCACAGGTACAGGTATCAGGGGCCGTATGCATCAAGCATTTCAGAGTAGGACTGCTCATCTAGAATCAGTTTTCTCTTTTAGATCATATTAAGTAAGATTTTATGGACACAGGGGACCTGATCCTGATCCTAGTACAGCGCAATGGAGCATTGAGAGGTCTTCAGACAGGGTCCCCAGGACTAGCCCTCCCTCATCTAGTTTTCTCTGTTTGTGTTCGGAAGGCCAGCCCTGGGTCATGTTTACCAAGTGCCAAACGGAAGAAAACAAACTAAAACAAGGACTGCTCTTCCTGAACTTGTCCAGTAAGAAACCTTCATTTTTGTTTTCCGTTGCAAAGCGTACATTTTTTGTTGTTGCGTGCCCTAATGAACACATCAGAGGGAAACTCCCTCCATCGCTGAAGTTGGTTACAGCGATGTTTATCTCCGCTTATCCTCTGCCGAGTCCCCAACAACAGGATGTTCTGTTTTCAGGGGAAATAGATGTTAACAAGGAGGCACTCCATCTTAACTCCTCCTCCACATTTACTGGATTGGTTGAACAGTGCCGAAGAGAACCTCCCTGACAGTTATTTTTGTCAAAACCAGTTTTTAGGGGGATGTAGTTTCAGGCGTGTCTTTTACGCCTGCTACGTCAGGTTAATCTACTCTAGACAGCACGCCCCTTCAAACCTCCTCTGCTTCTGCATTTCCYCTGCYTKTTTTCATTCATGTCATTTCAGCTCAGTGTTTTTCCTGTGGTGGAAGAGCTGATTTAAAGTTAAAGGGGAAAAGTAGCAAAGGTCCTCATTTGAGTTTGTACAACTATGTATTATAATCATTATCATCATTAGTCTTGCAGTAAATTCAAGGTATGTTTAAAAAATATATATATTCTTAATAATGTTCCACAAGTTCTGAATAGGGGAACTACATTTACATTTAAGTCATTTAGCAGACGCTCTTATCCAGAGCGACTTACAACTAAATGTTGAACTGAAATTGTCTTGGTAAATTGAAAGCTCTCTGTATTTCCAGCCAATTGTCTTTTTTTAATAGAATTTCACTACAAGGCCTATCAAAACCTACGCTGAATAGAATTGCATTTCACGCTAGAATTTCAATGTCTTTCAATTTAACATTCAACAAGCCACGCAGAAAAGCATATTTCCTCAGTGTACTTTCTTAAATTTCTTATCAAGCAGATGCTGATTTCCTTTTTTGCCAATATTTTTTTTTGACAGAAATAAACATCTGATTATGATGAATTATGGCCAGATAACAGCTGTGAAGTATTCATCCTTCCTTGGCCAGGAGATACAATAAGGACCCAGTGAAATGGGATGCTATAGAATGAGGGAACATTATTAAGAATATATTATTAAGAATCTACCCCTCCTTGGGGTAGAGAAGGCAGCTGGAACGGTTGGAACGGTTGCATCAAGTCCATCAAGTAAAGTCCAGAGAGTCGTCCCAAATTCCACTCTATTCTACCCTATACCCTATGAGCTGGTCCTATGGGCCCTGGTAAAAACGTAGTGCACTATATAGAGAATAGGTTGCCATTTTGGGATGCAAAGAACTTTTCAAGAGACTCTAGGCTTTACTTGATGGACTTTACCCCTCTTAAGTTTATCCTTATAAAAAAAGAAGGAAGCATCTCTCTGGACCAGTCAAAAAAGATTGTGTTGTTTTCTCCCCCCCGGCAATGTGCTTAAGCGAGAGATAGAGAGAGAAAGGCGCCCTGAGAGCGAGAGGGCGAGACTGAGAGTGAGGGCGAGACTGAGAGTGAGGGCGATACTGAGAGTGAGGGCGAGACTGAGAGTGAGGGCGAGACTGAGATTGAGGGCGAGACTGAGATTGAGGGCGAGACTGAGATTGAGGGCGAGACTGAGAGTGAGGGCGAGTGAGGGCAAGACGGAGAGTGAGGGAGAGACGGAGAGTGAGAGATTAAAAGACGGAGTGAAAGATGTAGTGATAGAGATACAGAGAGAGAGAAGACACCTGCCAAAAAATGTGAGTGCTGCTCTCTAATTAAGAACAACAGGTTCAGCCGGTTCCTTTGTGCCAGTGCTGCTCTGGGCTGGGCCTGCTTGGATGTTTGCATTTCCTCCTCACAGGGATACAAAGTGCTGAGTCAGGGGGTCTCTCTCTGTCTCTCTCTGTCTCCCGCTTTCTTTCTTTTTTTCTCTCGCTCTGTCTCTCTCTGTCCCTCTCTCGATACACATAAGCCCTGGTGATGTCTTAACTGAGCCTTGTGCATTCCGTTCCCTCTCCAACCCTCCCTGACAACGCTAATGAATGGACAACAAGCTGGCTTCCTGAGAGCGTGCGTGTGTTGGGGCCGTGTGTGTGTACGATAACCCTATGGTAGTTAGCGAGGGTTGTTCATTAAGCAGGTTTTTCCCCAATTTTATTTCTGTTTCCCTTGGATGACCCTTATGCAAGGTATGGAGGCAACCAGTGTGGARTGACAGCTCATAATCAGAAGAATGTGCTTAAGATTCATTTCCAGCCCACAAAGTCTTTCACGTTCCAGTGAAATGCCTTTCTTGCAATAATCAATAACAATGTAATACTAAAAATAACAAGGTAGAAGAAAAATACACAAGATAGAGAAATAAGAAGACCACGGTAAAGGAAGTTAACATACTATATACAGGGTCAGTTCCAGTGTCATATTTACAATGTGCAGGGATACTGGATCGATACACTACATTACCAAAATCATGTAGACATCTGCTCGTCGAACATCTCATTCCAAGATCATGGGCATTAATATGGAGTTGGTTCCCCCTTTGCTGCTATTCATGTTCATAGAATTGACAATCACTTTTCAAACAAAGTTTTAATTGTGCTATGTTCTCCAGTAACAACACTTGGCCGCCYTCTCTCCCTGCTGCCTGCCTTTGTTTTTCTGACCAACTTTTTTTATTTCGTTTTGTCTCTTTTTTTCAGAGGTGCGGTTACAGGTACAAAAACAATCACAGAAATGCCTACAAAGATAACCCCAACCCATTTCCCCCCTCAATCCCCATCCACCAGCCCGCATCCTCCATCCCCACCCGGAAGCCATGTTTCCCACCTGCCAGAAGGGGAGCCACGGGAAGCATTGAACTACAGAAATTCAGCCGTGACAATATATTCATTTTGACAATTAGATATTCTTCCAGTTAAAACAACTGGGATATTATTCCATCTACTGAGGYTGGATTGAATTGATTTGAGCGYTCTGTTCAAGTTTCTGGCAWTGGTTTTATCGAAGGAAGGAAATACAGTATATTTCCTCCCAAATGTTTAAAATAGGAAATGATTGAGATTCCATAAGTAGAGGTGGAGTCCTCCATCGGRGTCTTGAGGTAGTAGGGCTGATTTGGTTAGGTATAACATGAGATGAAGCTGAATTTATCTATGATCATCTCTTTTAACTATGGCTGAGGGATTGGCATGTAGTATTTTAATCATATTAATGGATTGGAGCCAATTTTCCATATGTTCCAAGCACAGGAGGCTGCTGAGGGGAGGACGGCTCATAATAATGGCTGGAGCGGRGTACGGCATCAAACACATAAACTGTGTTCGATACCATTCCATTCCAGCCGTTACTGTGAGCCCGTCCTCCCCAATTAAGGTGCCACCAACCGCCTGTGGATAATACAACCCAAGGAGCCGTTTCTGGTGAAACGTCTAAGATATGTAATAGTCGATGGAGGTTATTCGATGATGAACACTTTTTAACAAACCCGCTTTGTAGGGCTGCACAATTTGGTCAAGATATCTCATTTCGATTCTTTGGGGCCAGATAATGCAATTGAGATAATGATTTGCGATTTTCACTTGGCTGAAAACTTGGTAATTCCATCAGACATGGTTAAAACAAGCGTCAGGGTAGAGAACATCAATTCTTGAAATGAGGTCATATGAATGAATACATACTGTGCTAACTGAATACAAAACCAAATGAAACAAATCTTTTCCAACATTGTTATAGGCTACATATGTTAATCGATAGGATTATTACACCTAGATGTTAACAAACATACATTTATAGCATGATCATAAAAATATAGTGTGCTATAAGCCAGCACTTATTCATTAATTAATTAATAACCTTAGGATTTCCTATTTTACCATTATGAGTTCTTAAATAACCTAAGTTCWTTATTTATTCAGGCAGCCACAGGCTGCAAATGGAATAGGAAGCTTATGATTGTGTAATTATGTATAAGTAGGCTCAATCATTTGTATAATTGAAATTATAAGTCAAAAAGCCTTTAAAATATGTTTTTAATACATTTACAAACATTTTTAAAAACCTATTTTTGCTTTGTCATTATGGGGTGTGTGTAGAGTGATGAGAGAAAAGAAGCAATTTTAATCCATTTTAGAATAAGGCTGTAACTTAACAAAATGTGGAAAAAGTCAAGGAGTTTGAATACTTTCCCGAATGCACCGTATATAGTAAACTTCCTAGCTACTTCAGTGGATGTTGAACACATTTCTACCAGCAAATGAACACATTTCTACTGGCAAATGTGTTAAATTATAGCCATGGCATAAAAGGGATAATTAACTTGGGGCTCTGTGCGTTCTCTGGAAAATAATGCAACTCTGTGGAAGGTTAGTTCCACTCTGCTAGTGCGTCGTGGAACACACCTAAGTCGTTCATTATTTTCCATAAAATATATATCGCCTCGTTGATTATCCCTTACGTAACACATAGCCTACCGATTGCAAGGTGCAGCCTGTGTCCAAAACATTGGAGTCTGGTCCAGTCATTCAACGCGACATGTTTCATCTTCTCCCTTAATTTTGTTATACAGTGTTGGGATGGCGACTTAGTGGAAATATATGTGCGAGATGGAGTCTTTGTATCTCCTGTCCAGCTTCTTTTGTCTTTGCTGTCTTTGTAGACTGTGTAAATAGGAACCATTTATTTGGCTAGGTGATGGCCTCTGTGATTTATACGTGTCTGCCGGATGTTTTTTCGTAGGGCGTTACACTAGAAAACCCATCAGCAATCAATGCCTGTTTTAACATAGGTGGCTGAGGGACTTTGCTGATGTCGGGTGCATTATTTACCATATAATCGTCGTAAAGTAGGGGATGGTTATTCTTCAAATGATTTAATAMATTTGTCGCGACAACAAGAGGCACTTTTTGCACAACACTTGCATGTGGTTGACATCGGTTTGCCTGTAGCCAAAATACTCCCATACCACTGAAAATGCGCCCTTTGGCACCAAAACGACATTCTCGTTAGCACAAGCAGCACTCGTGTTTCCACTGCACACTGAGGTAAAGCCACAGAGTTTGTAGACCTCATACTGTACTATCTTTGATAAAGCCCTTTCTCTCCTCACCAGCATCTAATTGCGCACTAGAAGCTGGGACACTTGTGATTGGCCAGCATGTGAATGTCATGCAGAGAGTGAGAGCCCGCTTGTGATTTGTCAGCATCCTCTGCATGTAGAGATTGAATGAACAGTCTGGCGTCTGGAGTCTGGCGTATCTAATTGGAGTAGGTACTGAAGTATAGTTTTTGTTGTGTTAAAGATATACTTCTCCTTAATGCAACCGCTGTGTCAGATTTCGAAAAAGCACACCATGCAATAATCTGAGTACAGCGCTCAGGCACCAAAACAAGCCATACAGATACCTGCCATGTTGTGGAGTCAACAGAAGTCAGAAATGGCATTACAAATATTCACTTACCTTTGATGATCTTCATCGGAATGCACTCCCAGGAATCCCAGTCCCACAATAAATGTTTGTTTTGTTCGATAAAGTCCATCATTTATGTCCAACTACCTCCTACTAAGCTATACCTCCAAATAAAATAGCATAATTATCCTTGGTATGACCTTCTTAAAACAATTACATATAGCTTAGTAGAACCCCCTCCCCTCAGTTTTTTTTTAATAAAACCTTTGGTGGCATCCCATAGAATCCGGGGGTCATCAAATTATTTGAAAATAAGTCTGCTAATTCATAGTTATTTTGCAAAAGAAAGCCACGCATTTCAATGCATGCCAACGGAACCGGAGCAGAGTTTCTGCTGCGTTTCTGACCGTATCCAGTCAGCTTGAATGCGAGATGTTTTCCAATWGATTTTTATGACTTCCACAAAATTACCCAAATTACATTATGTATGGATTGCCTGCTACGAAGTGCCGAGTCGAGCCCGGGTGTGTGTCTTGTTTTGGCCGGCTGATTGAAGTCGACTGGCCTGGCATCTTGGMATAGTCCAACTGGGCCCACAAACCTTTTCTGCAGACTGTCACGTCCACTTACACTGAGCGATGACAGAAGCCTCCCTTCTCCCTCTCCTTCTCCCCAGAAGCACTATTATTATTAGGGAAAATTATTTTTTTTACACAGGCCCTGTCACATGTAACAGTAACGGAATGTTTTGGAATAGGTATCTAACTACAGGGGGGTTTGTACMCTATTCCCTTTAGCTATTCCCTAGTGCACTAGTGCCCCCCTAGACCTCTAATCAAAAGTAGTGCACTATATAGGGAATAGGGTGCCACAGACCCTGGTCAAAAGTAGTGCACAACATCTGGAATAGGGGGCCATTTCAGACGCAACCTACATCTTCCCTGCATGGCAATCGGGGGGAGAGGAGGGGGAGCATGCAGTGCACATCCCATCCCCGCTCCTCTTGAGGAAAGCTCTCTGCTGTGTTGAAAGATTTAACTGCCTGTTGTCCTAACACATCCCTTTCCCGCCTGGGCCATAGAGACTGACGGCAGCTCCCTCTCTCTCACCCACTTTTCCTCCTCCTCAGTCGGCTCGGAAGGAGGCCAGCCTCCATTATCACCACGTCGCGTGGCGGGCCATGAATTTATCCCCCAACACGTCGTCTCTCCACACGATTTACTGGCGCTCTGCAATAGCTCTAAAATAGCAGTAAGCTCCCTCGAGCAGTGCATATTAAATCAC
>NC_036852.1:9529276-9576395 GCF_002910315.2 Salvelinus sp. IW2-2015
ACGGAAGTCCCCATTTTTCTAATTTGGACTATCCAGGTCTTACATTGTCTTAATTGTCTAATCTCCGTCATTCACCCTTCGTCAGAAAAAGGGGGAAATCATCATCTCCAAATGTGAGTTTCCATTTCCAAAAAGAGAGTGTGCCGAGGCGAAACTCTCCCAAGTGTGTGCCGTTGCCCATTTCTGACCTAATCATAGAACGTTAAGGCTCTAATCATAGAACGTTAACTCATCACTTCACATTAACTTAACAAGTGACATTTTCTTCTCTTTTATTCTGGAGATCCCCTTACATAATTGTATTGTTTTATGATGGGACAGATGTAGATACAGATGAGGGGCACAGAAAGGATTTAAGGAATAGACAGTTGGCCGAGCCTGGGCTCAAACACCCGTCTCCATGGGGGCACGTGTGGTCCGGAGTTGGGAGTGTTACCGCTGCGACAGACTCCAGCGCCCCACTTCACATTTCTATGTGGAACTGTGTTCATTGGAAGTTGGTTAACATAAGCCTCAGATTTACTCTCCACTTCTAGGCATGAGTCAGACAACTACCACAAACAAAACAAATAGCCTAATCATAGGCCTAATCATTAGGCCTATTGTCATGCTATTCACTTGTTTTCTGTACAGCATATGCATGAATCGATCAACTAATGTAGAGATAAATAGTTGTTGTCCTATGCAGATCTCATAGCGATAAAGCGCTGGCAATTGAATTGCTCTTTTTAATGAACTAACTTTTACCCACCTATAATCATCGTTGTGTTCCCCATTRACTGTACAATGACAGCTTGTGTTTGTAGCTTGTTTTCCTTTTTTCTGTATATAAGTGAATGAATGTGAACTAACTAGCTTCAGTACAATAATCATTGTGATCCCAGTTGAGCCGCRTAATGACAGTTGTATCGTGTGGTTTATTTCCCCTGCAGCCCACACGCCAGACAACAGCTTCCTGGGYTTTGTGGTTGAGCAGCATCTGAACGCCAGCGACATCCGCCACATTGACGAAGTCAAGCGGCAGAACCAGTCGCTGGTCTACGGCAAGGTGGACAACTTCTGGAAGGTACGACGCTTCAGCTCAGTGTATCCCGCGTGGCTGGCATAGCCAAGGTTTTGCGTTTAAACTCCGGCAGGGAACAGTGTTCAAATGAAACATTGACTCTTGGGGGTGCCTAATGGGTCTTGGTGTTGTCTGACGTTGAAATGTGATCACCCTCCTACTTAAAATGTATGTATGCACTCACTGTACTGTAAGCCGCTTTGGGGGAAAAGTGTTTGCTACATAGCATTTATTATAATGTTATTTACATTGTGTACAAACTCTGCTCAGCTCTTAGTTATTTGGGAGCAGTGGTAACGTTTCRTTGTGGACAGAAATATACTTTTGTCTACATCAGCATTGAGGGTGAAGTTGAATGTGGTAGAGTAGTGTTCTTCAGTTGGAATTTTGAATACCATGTCATCAACTGGTGACTCTTCTTGTTTAGAACAAAAAATGATACGTGATCTAGTTCCCAGACATCAACACTACTAGAATAGAGCCCAATGAGAAGGCAGTGCTGCTCAGTTGAGTTCAWTCAGAAACTGGTCCCATTGGCTTCACAGTCCCGTCCCTTGATCACAGGGAAATGGACAACACTGTAGACGCTTTTAAGGAGACTGTAGTGACTGAAGTGACAGTGTCCACTGAGCCTTGATTTGCACAGAATGCCTTTCAAGATGAAAGCACCAGACACGCTACACCATCAATTCTTGGGAACCGGTGTATGGAATCTATTGTAACCCAGTTCCTTAACTCTTGAAAGAAAGTCACTGGAACACTTTGAGAGTTTTTGGGAGATTTGATGGAGACTAGTAGTGTTCCTTTATAAACCATATTCGTGAGTTTCTGATTATATGTTGATAAATAGTAGAATTCAGCTYTACTCTCTGATTAGTTATAATATATTCCTACTCAGACTCTGTTGTGCAGAGGCATTGTCGCAGGGATTATTTMATCTAAGATAAAACGGGTTTAGAGATTGTAACTACACCAGCCACAAGCGTTTTGCGTGCGATTCGCTCGTTGGCACATTACACACTGTTGGATTACTTCCTAGTCTGTACGTCTTGGTGAGACTTGACAAGGGCTGCGACGATGACAAACATTGTAAAGAAGCCGGTTGTAACATTTTAAGCCAGCCATACACACAGGGAGTGCATCCCAAATGGGCCCTGGCCAAAAGTAGTGCACTATAAAGGGAATAGGGTGCCATTTTGGATGCAACCAGAGTAACTCCGGTGGAAGCAGATTCTACAAACAAAAGACCAGAGGTCATCTCAGATCTGTGGCGAACAACGCCCGGCTTTTATCATAGTCAGCTGGCACAAAGTGGGCAGATGAGAGTTGTGAGATKCCAGTCATGCCACCCACAACCCAAACTGGTCATCCAGGTTAAGGGATGAAGGACATATCCCTGCGGATATAGACCTGGGTTCAAATAGTATTTATTTTCTCTCAGAGGTGTATTAGATTGAGCCTGGTGTACCAGATGTGCAGGGTTTGCACTTTTGGGACTATTTGATTGGTGCCATTGCGCCAGGCTAGGTCAATCAACAACAAATGTTATTTGAACTCAGGTCTGTGACCACACAAAGAAATGACCATGTCTTGCAGAACCAGCATCCACACACRACACTGATAACACAACAGCCCTATATTAACCATGCAGTGCGGCTTGCCACGCGCTCTCGCAAACCCGCATGTGGCACAGCACAGTGGGCCATTTAGTCTATCTTAAAGGGCAGAGTGCCGAACTCCCATCACTTCTCCTTGAAAAACATTAGCAGCTAAACAGACACCCTGTCGTGTTCATTACCTCCGTTTTTAATTAAACAGCCATTTTAGAGTCTGGTAATGAATGAACGTGAGGGGAAAAGGCCTCCCTCGCACTTTCCCTCCCCGAATCTGCGGGGGCTGTCTGCATTGCCTTGTCTGCGGGGGCTGCCTGCATTGCCGGCTATTTGCTTTTCATCCAGGAAACAGCCTTTCAACTCCCTCATATCTTGCGATTGTGGTATTTACTGCTCTCTACAAGGMGAGAACATGATGAGGGGTGGGCTTGCAAAAATAAGAGGTCAGAGGTCTCACTACACAGGACATCTAGTACAAAGTGCCTTTGCGACTTTTAACAACAGTCATTGACCAAACAAACGTCATTGCCTCCAATTGCTTTGTCTCTGACGGACAYTTGTTTTTCACATGTAATGTTACACAGAACCCAGAAGCTCCTCACTACGGGGAATATTCCCCGTCTCTTAATCAGTATGCAGAAGTGTACCGCTAGCCTCTCTCTTCCCCTCTCTGCAGGTGTGTGAATGGAGCCCCYTGCGTCCCAAATGGCACCCTGGTCCAAAGTAGTGCGCTATGTAGGGAATAGGGTGCTGTTTGTGGTGCAGCAAATTGTGTGGGGAGGTCTGATTTATAACGGGCACAGAATGGACGGTAATTGCTGTATCCATATAGGAGAGATTTATCGGCGTTATGAGTGGCATTAAATGTAATTAGACACAGCAGAGAGGAAGCATCTGTCGGCCATCACTGTGTGGCCTACATACTCAAACACAACTTTCAGATAATTTCACCGGCAAACTCTAATGAGAGTAATCCACTATTGTTGCTGTCTGGAGTGCCTCAGTGCGTATCGCTGCTCTCGTACTAACTAGTAAATGTGTTGCCTAAGAATTAAATCTCCAAATATCATATATTACTTAGGCTACACAATGGTTTTGTTTTTGAGTTAATTAATACAAAGTCATGATAGGCTGGTAAGATCCTGCATTGGAGTTATCAAGGAGCAATTTCCTTAACATCAACCTTCAGACCTACTTTTCCCTATGAACATAGGTGTCATTTGAGATGTGGGGTACTACATTATACAGCGAGTGGTTCTAATCGTAGATGCTAATTGGTTTAAACTRCGTTCCAGCAGGTGTTTATTCCACACCAGCTAAGGCCATGATGTTGAAATGCCTATTTTCTGTTCCATCTCACTGCGCAATCCACTGTCTCATCAGCCCAACCAGGGAATTTATAAACTTGGTCTCCACTGTAAAAACATCTAGACATCATCTCCCCTTTCTTTTAGACTAGAATTTGTTTTTCAACAKGGGAGATTTGTAAATACCTTGCTGCCCGTCTCTTACCTTTGCAACATGGTTTCAATCTCCACTGTCCCATTGAGAATTAACGTGTAAGGACACGACAAACCGCTTCATGAAACCACAAAGCAGCATCATTTTTATGGATATATACAAAGAAATGTCAATAGGTCAAAGAAAATGAAATGGTCCTGCTGAAAGGTGAATTCATCTCCCAGTGTCTGCTGGAAAGCAGACTGATCCAGRTTTTCCTCTAGGATTTTGCCTGTGCTTAGGTCCATTACATGCCCCTAACATGATGCAGCCACCACTATGCTTGAAAATATAGAGAGTGGTACTGAGTAATGTGTTGTATTAAATTTGCTCCAAACATAACACTTTGTATTCAGGACAGAAAGTGAATTGCTTTGGCACATTCTTTGCAGTATTACTTTAGTGTCTTGTTGCCAACAGGATCCATGTTTGAAATATTTGTATTCTGTACAGGCTTCCTTTTTTTCACTCAGTTAGGTTAGTATTGTGTAGTAGCTAYAATGATGTTGATCCATCCTCAGTTTTCTCCTATCACAGCCATTAAACCATTGGCCTCGTTGTGAAATCCCAGAGCRGTTTCCTTCCTCTCCGGCAACTGAGTTAGGAAGGACACCTGTATCTTTGTAGTGACTGGGTATATTGATACACCATCCAAAGTGTGATTAATAACTTCACCATGCTGAAAGGGATATTCAATGTCTTTTTTTTTTCTTTTTTTTACCCATCTACCAACAGGTGCCCTTTGTGAGGCATTGGAAAACCTCCCTGGTCTTTGAGGTTGAATCTGTGTTTGAAATTCACTGCTCGACTGAGGGACCTTACAGTTTTCTGTATGTGTGGGGTACAGAGATGAGGTAGTCATTCAAAAATCATGTTAAACGCTATTATTGTACACAGTGAGTCCATGCAACTTATTATGTTAAGCAAATCTTTACTCCTGAACTTATAGGCTTACCATAACAAAGGGGTTGAATACTTGTMGACTCAAGAAAGTTTTTCATTTTTAATTAATTTGTTTAGAATATATTGGCACGGTTTGCCAGCCCTCAACTTTTATCTTGGGCCTAACAACACACGTGCCAATATATCCTCCAAACACCGGATTCTCTGGCATTATCAGTTAAATATCTTACTCCTGAAGTGCACAACGGCAGTAGGTAGCACGTGGGATACCGATGCCTTAGGCTGCTGGCTCACTCCCTTTACATTGTCCCGGTCAGGAAATGGTATGCGAACCAGCAACCCTCAGGTTAGCCCTAAACAACACCACCAACATCTCCCAAGAGCTGCAGTGAAAACTGGTTGAATCTACCAGGTCGCCTACGTCTCGAACAGTCAGACATGTTTGAAGTGGGAGAGGGAAGGTGATAATCGAGCAGCCAAAAAGCAGGCCTCTCAAGGAGCCGCTACCATGGCAACCGGCTCGAGCCGAGCGCACTCACCGAGGCAGAATGAAGGGTAACTGTTGGCTGCAGCTCTGCGCACTCTGAAGCGGCAGTTGTTTGAGTCTAGTTGTCGTGAGCTTAGGTGGTTGAGGTTGAGGCTGTGTGAGTAATTGAATACACAAGAGAGTGCAAACCGTATATACTGAACAAAAATATAAACGCAACATGAAACAATTTCACGATTTTACTGAGTTATAGTACATATACGTAGGGAAATGTAAATTGAAATAAATTCATTAGGCCCTAATCTATGGATTTCACATGACTGGGCATGGGCGCAGCCATGGGTGGGCCTGGGGGGCATAGGCCAACACACTAGGGAGCCAGACCAGTTTTCCCCCACAAAATGGCTTTCTACAGACAGAAATACTCCTCAGTTTCATCAGTTGTCCTGGTGCCTGGTCTCAGATGATCCTGCAGGTGAAGAAGACAGATTTGGCGGTCCTAGGCTGGCATGGTTACACATGGTCGCCGGTTTTTAGTCCRGTTGGGTTTACTGCCAAATTCTCTAAAACTACATTGGAGGTGGCTTATGGTAGAGAAATTAACATTCAATTATCTGGCAATAGCTCTGGTGGACATTCCTGCAGTCATCATGCTAGTTGCACACTCCCCATGCTACACCTGTCAGGTGGCTGGATTACATTGGCAAATGAGAAATGCTCATTAACAGGGTTGAAACAATGTTGTGCACAAAATTTGAGCGAAATAAGCTTTTTGTGCGTATAGAACATCTTTTATTTCAGCTCATGAAACATGGGACACACGCAACACTTAACATGTTGCGTTTTATGTTTTTGTTCAGTATAGAAAGTGAGATGAGAATATAGACAGAGAGAGAGAGGGTGGGTGAGAAAGAGGAGGAGAGAAAGATGGAGAGGAAGAGATGGAGGGAGGGTGTGAACATGTTGACGGAGAGAGAAAGTTGGAGACGGAGAGGGAGGGAGAGACATTAAAAAGAAACACCGGGCCCCCTGGCCTTAGATCAGGGGAGGTGGACACTGCTGTTTGAAATGCTAATGCTGGCTGACAGACAGTGCCCACAGTCCCTCCAGTGCACAAAGATTTATCAATGTAACACTGACACATTTTTCTCGCCGAGCCACTCACACACACACAGACACACTAGGGCGCATACACTAGCGTGAGCACGCGCACACGTGCAAATACACAGGCTTACAAACAAACCCACACATATTCACCCAGCTGTACAGGAAAACCCACTCATACGAATTTGTTCTAAACCGACTTGCCTAGTTTAAATAAAGGTTAAATAAAAAAAACACATGACTGATGAATCAGGAACAGACTTACAAATGTACCTAGATACGAAATCTGGAGATTCCAAGGGCTGTGATTCTGTACCACTGAATGCTGTTCTATTTTATAGAACAAAAATAAGTTGATGCTGGATAGTGAACAATGCCGGAAAAGCCTTTGTGCAAAAAAAACTCCCAGAAGTAATCAAATATTTTACATTGTTTACTATCCAGCATCAACTTATTTTTGTTCTATAGTATTTCATCCCATTAACTATTAACCAAAGAAGTGCTCCTCTCCTGTGTCTCTGCTGTTCTATTTTAATTGGATTCAGTGAAGCTCGTAACCCATTACAAATGATTTAGCGTGAGGTCGTATTGGCCCTGTGAGAGTACATGGGTTGTATTCACACTTGGTAGGTTCTCTCYACTGGCAGAATAATCTACCCCAGTATCCCAATATGTGCTGGTGAGCCCTGCATAACGCTAGGGTTATAACGTAGGTTTAGCTTGACAGTCTTGTCAAACAATCCAAAACACCAAAAAGGGAAAGAGGGATATCTAGTCAGTTGTACAACTGTATGCATTCAACTGAAATGTGTCTTCCGCATTTAACCCAACCCCAGAACACATACACATTCACACACACACACATACTTTTCCAGGTGATTTACAATGTAATTAAAAAACCTCTCCTCTCTCATTTTGATCATCTGCCCTCAAACCAATGTCCTGGTTTGATTATTTCCCTAATACTACTCCCCATAAAGGCTAAGGAAGGCAATGAATCAGCTTCCTCTTCAAAGTTCGCCTGACATCGTGTTGTCTTCATTATCTTGGTCCTCGGGTCAATGTCCCTCAGTTTACATTTACAGGTGGGAGGCACACAAGTGCGCACGCACACACACACACTCGCGTTTGCAGACTAGCGCCCACACACTTTCACACAAACAGATACATACACTCTCACAAACACACACGCTGACAGGATTTCTCTGAACAACACAGAAGGTATGAGTTATTTATAATAAACCAGAGTGTCCTCATTCCAGGAACACACTGAACTGGAATAATGTTCTTTAAGAACCTTTTATGGAGTGAGATTAGACTCTTAATTTGGTAAATATACAGTACCAGTCAAAAGTTTGGACACACCTACTCATTCAAGGGTTTTTCTTTATTTGTACTATTTTCTACATTGTAGAATAATAGTGAAGACATCAAAACTATGAAATAACATATATGGTATCATGTATTAACCAAAAAAGTGTTAAACAAATCAAAATAGATTTTAGATTTTAGATTCTTCAAAGTAGCCACCCTTTGCACACTCTTGACAATTGGAGTGTGTGTCAATGCACCACAAAGTGTGGCAGACCAGGGGGTTTGGTCAAGACGTTTACACAGATCAGACACGGACAGAGTAGGATTAGCTCGGTTTCATGGGTGTTTATTAAATAATAAATCAAAAGAAAAGGATAGGTCTCCCCCATGAGACCCTCTCCGGGATACCGTCTTCTGGGTTCCGGGTCTTGCTGTATCCTGTCGGGCACACCAACTCAACTCCCTCGTCTTAGCTCGGGTACCGTATCCAACGACACGGAAGTCACCTTACTTCCCCCAGTCCTCCCCTGTGTGCTGCCCTTCTGGCAGCTTTATGGGGCTTGTACAGCTGGTGAGCAATCAGCCCTTGATTACTCACCAACTCCCAATCAGCCCCAATTAGTCCTGGGCGGAGAGCCCGTCGAGACCTGGCACGTCCAGCCGATGGAGCCATCGCCTCGTGATGTATACTCCTTCTGTCACCAGGCCTCGATGGGTCTCCCCCTGGTGGCTGACCTGCTGTACGCCACAAAAGATACAGGCGTCCTTCCTAACTTAGTTGCCGAAGAGGAAGGAAACCGCTCAGGGATTTCACCAGTAGGCCAATGGTGACTTTAAAACAGTTACAGAGTTTAATGGCTGTGATAGGAGAAAACTGAGGATGGATCAACAACATTGTAGTTACTCCACAATACTAACCTAATTGACATAGTAAAAGAAGGAAGCCTGTACAGAATACAAATATTCCAAAGCATGCATCCTGTTTGCAACAAGGCACTAAAGTAATACTGCAAAGAAATGTGGCAAAGCAATTCACTTTTTGTCCTGAATACAAAGTGTTATGTTTGGGGCAAATACAACACATTACTGAGTACCACTCTCCATATTTTCAAGCGTAGTGGTGGCTGCATCATGTTATGGGTATCCTTGTAATGATTAAGGCCAGGAGTGTTCTTCAGGATAAAAAATAAATGGAATGGAGCTAAGCACAGGCTAAAACTCCTAGAGGAAAACCTGGTTCAGTCTGCTTTCAGCAGGACAATTTACAACTGTGGAAGGTGCATTTGCACATACACATTTGCTTGTGGATTTTGTATTTGTTGTTTACAGAATTTTCAGACTCTCTTTTCCACTGGTTTTATGTTGTACAATCCACAAATGTGGCTATAGTGTCCATATTAGGACAGCCTCAGTCTAAGCAGATGACTCTCCTTTCCTCCATTTCTAGCTTAATTTCCTCCTTTCTTAGATCCCTTTCCTAATTTGCTTTCCTAGATCCCTTTCCTCCTATAATATCTCCCTTTCATTTCCTCCCCTCCTTTGCTTTTCTAGCTTTTTCTAGTGAATGATCCTGAGTGGCCGATTTACAGTTTTGACTTAAATCTGCTTGAAAATCTATATCAAGACAACCAACTTGACAGAGCTTGAAGAATTTTGATAAGAAATTATGGGCAAATATTGTACAATCCACACTCTTAGAGACTTACCCCAAAAGACTACAAAGGTGTTTCTAACATGTATTGACTCAAGGGGGTAAATACTTATTTTATCAAGACATAGGAGTGTTTTATTTTTCATTTTATTTAAAACATTTCTTCCACTCTGACAGTATAGAGTATTTTGTGTAGATCATTGACAAAAAATGATAACTGAATCCATCCAAGACCATAGATCAAGACCAACTAGAAGGCATGCACACACATTTATTACACACATTGTCAGAAGAAAATAGTTAAGCTCATCAAAAATTAAGATTAATTAACCCTAAAGTTAATTAATCAAAAAATGGATCAAAAACTGTAACCATCTTGAGATAATAGGCCTACCTGTATGATATCTTTACGTATACATAGCTTATGCCTTTTTTGTGATGACTWTCCTCAACCAACACTTTACATGTTTTAACTGATCGGAGTTCTCAGAAAAACAGCACAGAAGGTATGAGTGACCCCCCCCCAGTCATTAATAAACCAGTTAAGCGAGTGAAAGCTATAGTGTTGCTATACAGCATTCCAGTCCCCACACACAGACACTCACAGAAGACCTGGGTTCAAATCGGATGGTAAGAACCAATTGTGGACATGACCCCCTGTCCCTAGGGAAAGTTCCACCCCTGGTTCAAATGTGTATTTGAAATACTTATTTTCTGTGTATTTGAGTATTTTTTTAATGATTTCCTATAAATAGCCTACTATTTAAAACTATTTTGAAATACTTGTTCAAATCCATGGAGTATTTAGATATTTGTATTTAATAATGCACAGACAAATACATACCAATCCTTTCAAAGTGTATTTCCAAATACATTCCAATATGACTTACTTCAAATACAAAAATATCCGAATACTTACTTCGAAATGTCTTTGAAAATAATTGAAATACCCCAAATAGTATTTGAAACCAGGTCACACACACACACACACACACACACACACACACACACACACACACACACACACACACACACTGCATCCCCCGTCAGGTGCCATCAGTGTTACTGTGGGTTTTTGTCACTGTCCCTCCCCGTTGGAGCCAGACTGCGCTGCAGGCCGCAGGGGAACAGCTCTGTGACTGTCTGATGTGACAGTCAGGGCTGCAGACTGGAGCGGTGGGGAATATTACTGTACCCTCTCTCTGTGACAGCTTGGGCTAGACTACAAACAGCCGAGCCCTAGCCTGTAGCCATACTACTGGCCTAAACCTCCCTCACCTTACCCTCATAGGCATGGCACTGACAATGAACAATCAGTCTGCACTGCAGTAACCTTGTGGCATTCACTGTTGTAATCATATATCATCATCACCATTTCCATACTTTTACCATTCTCAGGGCCACATCCTGGTTTAGTGTGTGTGTGTGTGTGTGTGTGTGTGTGTGTGTGTGTGTGTGTGTGTGTGTGTGTGTGTGTGTGTGTGTGTGTTAAACACAATGCCACTCCTTCTCTCCACTCTTCCTCCGTAACCTTCCTCTAACCCTCCACCCAAGCCCCAGCTCTCTGGGGTACACATATTAGAGAGTAGACATTTCACCATCTAATTACAAGTGGCCACCTCCACACTACCTCCACACTGCCTGGATCTCTGCTCTCTTTAAGGCTGAGTCCCAAAGGGCACCCTTTATAGTGCACTACTGTTGACCAGGGCCTATTGGGCTCTGGTCAAAAGTAGTGCACTATATAGGGAGTAGGGTGCCATTTGGGAGGCGGACCTCAAAGGCTCCTGTTACAACAGGCTGCCAGGAGGCATCTGATAGGGCATCCCTAGGGGCCGGGCGACTGGCCTGTGTAAGACACACTCAAAGGAGAGCCTGATGTACTGTAGTCACTCCACTGTTCTCCTTCCTGTTCCTAAAGCTAACAAAGGATACTGTGTGCGCTGGAGACATACTGTGTCAGCCTGCTTTGCTTAGAAAGAATTAGCTTGTAGGCAGGTTGATTTGTTTTTGGAATGTTTAGAATATGGATTTCCATAGAAGTTAGAATTTTTTCGAGAATGTTGTCTAAGATATTGATTTGCATTGTAGTTAGAATGTTGTTTAGAATATTGATTTGTATTGGACTTAGAAGGTCAAATGATGCTGTGTGCCCTGTAGACATAGCTACTACTTTGTGCTAGAGGCCTTCATGGATCTACCCGAACCCGATTACCCTTGATACRACCCGGGATCCAGAATGTTTTAGATCCCTGTGTAAAAATATGTGAAATACTGACCAGTTCCTAAACAACAAATGCAAATGTCATACATTTACATTTTATTATCTTAAATGATTCTCAGTGGGTTCCCTTTCATCAAATCAAATATGTCAAAATATAATTTTCAAAACCGCATTTTCGCTTCATGACAACGAGCCACTGTGGGTTAAATAGGCTACTTCCTCTACTAGAGGAAGAGGAGGACTCAGCGGAAAAGAGTGATAGCCTATAGGGAAAGGGTTGAATGCCTTCAACTGAAATGTGTCTTCTGCATTTAACCCAACCCCTCTGAATCAGAGCGGTGCGGGGGGGCTGCCTTAATCACACAACCTTTCGGTTACTGGCCCAACGGTCTAACCACTAGGCTACCTGCTGCCCCATAGGCTATATAAAGTGCGTTTCTGAAACATGGAGTTGTTTTTTGCTGATGTGAAGAAGAAACTGAATGAAAGCGAGTACAGGGGGGTAGAACCAACAGGCAAATCGTCTGTATGGCCCTCATTTATGCACACTTGTGGATACGGAGGAGAAAAGGGTTACCCATATTCTTAAGACCTGAGTGTGACCTGACACATTCTTTCTGATCGTCTTTAATAAAGAAACATTTTGACCAAGTTAACCTGCTCATGTTGTGTACACTGATAACCTATGCCTATCGACAGAAAATATTGTATCCTTATGTTGAAAGGCTGCCAATTTATTGATTGTGTAAGGCATGGTATAAGAAATATCAGGACAACTTCTCTCTTCAACTATGAATGTTTAATTAACTCTTCGGACGGTAGGCCAACATGTTCTCTTAAATCGCAATTGTTGGAAATGAAATGGGAATGCAGGAGACTCCATCCTTGGCCTATTTTAATTTTAGGCTTGCTGGTCAAACAGGCTATAACCTACCTTTTTTTAGTTTAAATCAACTATAGGGATGTCATTATGAAAATACTAAGCTGTACACCACAAATAAATTATTTTAGATAGGCTTACAACCAAAAATGCATGTTCACTGCCAGACAACTCAAAAAAATTGCTGATTTGCAGGGCAATAAAGCTGCATTTTTTAAATGTTTCGGATCCATGTGGGTCAGATACAGACCAGACCAAATTTGGATCGAATGCTCTCTCAACTCTGATATGTTTTCGTGGATCTGGTCCACTAAGATCCGAAACAGTTTTTTTTAAATGGTCGGATCCTGTCGGGTTGGAAATTTGCGTATTCAATTTCGGGATCTGAGAAGGTATTTTCTCTGTACCAGCCTGCTTTGCTTAGAAATAATTCGCTTTGAGGCAGAAATGGCTGCCTTGGTGGCAGGTTGATTTGTATAGGAGTCAGAGCCTCGGGGAGAGGTGTGACTGTTTGAATGTTGTTTGTATCACTATTGTTAGTTTTTAAAGTGAAGAGATGGTTGTTGCTCTAGTCAAGTAATAGAGAATGTGCATTCTTTAACTTCCGTGGCCTGGACGTGTGCGAACCCATTCTCTTAAAAGATGGATACCACCGCACACTGTCGAATGCTCCTGCATTCAATCCTTTCTCCAGACAGCAATGGCTTGATAATGAGTGGTGCCAGCGTAGTTTGCCACTACCTGAGCACACCTGGGGGCAGCTTGGAAGGATGTACGTGCGCTGGTGAGAGGAAAGCTGCTGTTCCTGTCTTGTTCCTAGCTTCAGTTTAAACGGCGGCCCTGCCACAGCCTGTCATTAGGGGTTCGTCGGGGAGGATGTCGCAATCGATGCTTGATCAAACTGGTTATCCCCTCCCACTGTCTGCTGTCGCCTGAGTCCTATCCTTCGCTACTGCATTTTTCTTTCTATGAGCAGTGAAAAATGTACTAGCCTACTTTATGGACTAGTTTAGGAATGTTCTCCATTCAAACGTTTAGGTGTGATGGCTCAGGAAATTGTTGCAAACATTAGGCMTACATAAAGCGTTATAATCAAGATTTCTCAAACCGAATGAACAAATCTCTTATTTGATATTATGGATTTTTTTTATACTATATATTACCGCCAACCCAAAGAATATCCGTGATTACAGTTTTGATAATGAGAATGAAATGAAGGCATGAATAATCTTTCATCTCTCAGTGGATACTAGTCTCCATCATTCTCCCTGAAACGTATTTCTGCGTCCCCTTTTTCTCTAATGCATAGTGCGCTACTTTTGACCAGAGCCCTAAGCGCCCTAGTCAAAAGGAGTGCACATTATAGGGAATAGGGTGCCATTTGGGACGTAGAGCTCTCTGCTCATCTTCCTTTGTTTGCGAGAGAGATCATGTTGATCCAACAGTACACTCTCTCTGTTTGTTTTGCTCTAAAGTGTTTTTGAGTCGGTGCACTCCAGCGAGGAGCCATCTCTTATCAGCAATGAGCTCCTTGCCTGACATCATTTCCTGTGATTTCCAGTTTGAGGGGGGACTCTTTCATTGTTATAAGCCTGTACGAACCTTTATGATGTCTTTATAATAGGTTATGGCTGTTATTTAATCCGAATCATTTTGAGACGGTAATAAGAAATTATAAGGGACCATGCAAGTCTTACAATGCATTATAACCACATCATAATGCATCACCTGTCAGCATTTACGTGTTACCAGATATTGTTTTCATGTTGTCTATGTGTCATCAACGTTTAAAAGAGTACATTGCAGATTAGAGGCAGAGGTCCCAGATACAATAATAATGTAGTACTTTGTTTCCTTGTTTTGAGAATCTCAACATAGAGATCTATAATGAGGCCAGGTTATGTACTGTGTACAATACACAATGTGGACTACAGTATGTACAGTAGTAGGGTCTCACTGACTGGTGGTTTTCTTACTGTGTGTTTCAGGACAAGAAGACCTACCTAGACATCATCCACACCTACACGGAGGTGCACGCCACCGTGCACGGTACCAGCACTGTGCACTTGCCGAGCTACGTGAGAAACTACGGCATCCTGAGCGGCCGTGACCTGCAGTTCCTCCTCAGGGAGACCAAGGTGAGAGCAACACACACACACACACRCATACAGTGGGGAGAACAAGTATTTGAAACACTGCCGATTTTGCAGTGTTTCCTACTTACAAATCATGTAGAGGTCTGTCATTTTTATCATAGGTACACTTCAACTGTGAGAGACGGAATCTAAAACAAAAATCCAGAAAATCACATTGTATGATTTTTAAGTAATTAATTTGCATTTTATTGCATGACATAAGTATTTGATCACCTACCAACCAGTAAGAATTCCGGCTCTCACAGACCTGTTCGTTTTTCTTTAAGAAGCCCTCCTGTTCTCCACTCATTACCTGTATTAACTGCACCTGTTTGAACTTGTTACCTGTATAAAAGACACCTATCCACACACTCAATCAAACAGACTCCAACCTCTCYACAATGGCCAAGACCAGAGAGCTGTATAAGGACATCAGGGATAACATTGTAGACCTGCACAAGGCTGGGATGGGCTACAGGACAATAGGCAAGCAGCTTGGTGAGAAGGCAACAACTGTTGGCGCAATTATTAGAAAAGGGAAGAAGTTCAAGATGACGGTCAATCACCCTCGCCTGGGGCTCCATGCAAGATCTCACCTCGTGGGCATCAATGATCATGAGGAAGTGAGGGATAAGCCCAGAACTACACGGCAGGACCTGGTCAATGACCTGAAGAGAGCTGGGACCACAGTCTCAAAGAAAACCATTAGTAACACACTACGCCGTCATGGATTTAAAATCCTGCAGCGCACGCAAGGTCCCCCTGCTCAAGCCAGCGCATGTCCAGGCCCGTCTGAAGTTTGCCAATGACCATCTGGATGATCCAGAGGAGGAATGGAGAAGGTCATGTGGTCTGATGAGACAAAAATAGAGCTTTTTGGTCTAAACTCCACTCGCCGTGTTTGGAGGAAGAAGAAGGATGAGTACAACCCCAAGAACACCATCCCAACCGTGAAGCATGGAGGTGGAAACATCATTCTTTGCGGATGCTTTTCTGCAAAGGGGACAGGACGACGCACCGTATTGAGGGGAGGATGGATGGGCCATGTATCGCGAGATCTTGGCCAACAACCTCCTTCCCTCAGTAAGAGCATTGAAGATGGGTCGTGGCTGGGTCTTCCAGCATGACAACGACCCGAAACACACAGCCAGGGCAACTAAGGAGTGGCTCCGTAAGAAGCATCTCAAGGTCTGGAGTGGCATTGCCAGTCTCCAGGCCGGAACCCAATAGAAAATCTTTGGAGGGAGCTGAAAAGTCCGTATTGCCCAGCGACAGCCCCGAAACCTGAAGGATCTGGAGAAGGTCTGTATGGAGGAGTGGGCCAAAATCCCTGCTGCAGTGTGGTGCAAACCTGGTCAAGAACTCCAGGAAACGTATGATCTCTATAATTGCAAACAAAGGTTTCTGTACCAAATATTAAGGGTTCGGTCTTTTCTTGATGTATCAAATACTTATGTCATGCAATAAAATGCAAATGAATTACTTAAAAATCATACAATGTGATTTTCTGGATTTTTGTTTTAGATTCCGTCTCTCACAGTTGAAGTGTACCTATGATAAAAAATTACAGACCTCTACATGCTTTGTAAGTAGGAAAACCTGCAAAATCGGCAGTGTATCAAATACTTCTTCTCCCCACTGTGTATATATATATATATATATATACACACATATACAATACACACGAACACACACACCAGAGTTGAAGAATCCTGCCCTAGAGAGAGGAACCACACTTGCTACGCTGTAAGACTCGGAGGCATAGGTACCAAATCATTACTAAGAGTGACGGGATTGCTCATAAAAAAGCCTTGGTTCCTGATAAGATGAGATAGAAGAAATACTTTATTTATCCCCGATGGGTAGTTGGATATACACAGTCACGAAAGAAAAACACAACAATCAACAATAAGTTGTAAAAACAAAAGTCCTAAAGTTGAAGTGGGGTGATTGTTCAACCGAGAATTTTATGAGCAGTTTGCTCATAATAGCAGTTAGTTAAATGCTACAGAATGTTCTAATACGTGTACACACACACACACACTGTGTTTGTTGGGAGTGCGACACCCCCTGTGACTTCACTATGCATTCCAGTGAATGGGTGGTTTATGATTTTACTCAGTGTCAAGGCGAGTGTCAGGATCTCTCAGCACTACAACATTAGTCATAGTGATTTCTCCCAGAGTGCCTCAGCAGGGCCGTATGCTAGCCAGGGCCTCCGTTCATGTCATGCCCAGACCTGCCACTGCTCGTGACATAATGCTACTGCTCAAGGTTCACTTCTTCTGAAGCACCTCCAACCACACTGCCTGTTTTCTAGCCATGCAACTCGTCCCAGGTCTGTTTGTACTGTACAGCCCAACGACCCTCTGAAGCTCCAACCAAACTGCCTGTTCTCAATCCACACAACTGGTCTGTTTGTGCTGTATAGCCAACTCATATGGTGGTGCACACAGACAGGTCTGGGGCCAGGCTATACCTGTCCTAAATAGTCTGAAAAGAGGCTGTGATTATGTGCACGCCTGTCAGGAGAAACTGTGGAAAATCCGGAAATCAAACCAGCAAGCGTCAAGCTTGAAAAGAGAGAGTTATCAGAGATCTTTGGAAGGAGATGGAAAGAGTGGAGGAGATCTTTGGAAGGAGAGAGAGAGGGTGGAGGAGATCTTTGGAAGGAGATGGAGAGAGTTAAGGAGCTCTTTGGAAGGAGAGAGAGAGGGTGGGGAGTCTTTTGGAATTGAGAGAGAGAGGGGGGAGGAGATCTTTGGAAGGAGAGAGAGAGGGGGGAGGAGATCTTTGGAAGGGGAGAGATCTTTGGAAGGAGAGAGAGAGGGTGGAGGAGATCTTTGGAAGGAGATGGGAGGGGGGGGTCTTTGGAAGGAGATGAGAGGGGGGAGGAGATCTTTGGAAGGAGAGAGGGGGGGGATCTTTGGAAGGAGAGAAGAGGGTGGAGGAGATCTTTGGAGAGGGAGACTTTGGAGGAGAGAGAGAGTGGAGGAGATCTTTGAAGGAGATGGAGAGGGTGGAGGGATCTTTGGAAGGAGAGAGAGAGGGTGGAGGAGATCTTTGGAAGGAGAGAGAGAGGGGGAGGAGATCTTTGGAAGGAGATGGAGAGAGTGGAGGAGTTCTTTGGAAGGAGAGAGAGAGTGGAGGAGATCTTTGGAAGGAGATGGAGAGAGTGGAGGAGATCTTTGGAAGGAGATGGAGAGTGGAGGAGATCTTTGGAAGGAGATGGAGAGAGTGGAGGAGATCTTTGGAAGGAGATGGAGAGTGGAGGAGATCTTCAAGATCTTCTCATTAACCTGGTGTTTGGAAGCCTGGAGGGAGCACTAATGAATTGCCATAAATCCAGACCTATTTAGCAGCAGCATTGTGTTGTTGAGATAACAATAAGAATGAGGCAAGGTGTTTTCCAGACACGCTTTCCTCCCTGCTCTTCTTTATGAATAAAGCATTTACCTGCTAACAGATTGCTTGTGTTAATTGCTCCCCTGAGATTTTTGGCAAAACAACACGGATTACATAGATACAGTATAAAACAGGGCAGGGTTGGAAGGCACTGTATAGAATTTGAACCAGCATTATACTGCCCTAGTATAATATTATATGGCATTGGTGTTGAGACAAGCATTTTGCTACACTCGCAATAACATCCGCTTAACACGTGTATGTGACCAATAAAATGTGGTTTGATTTGTATGCTTTGGCTGTAGCTAATGGGGATCCTAATTAAATACCAAATCTCACAAAACATACACTACCTTGYGTTTACAACCGAATCGAAGACGGGGCTCATGTTGATCTAAGGTCCTAATTAACTCTTTATGACAGAATTCAACTTTGTACCTAGAACAGTACAGTAGGCTGTGATTTATTGTCCTCCCGCTCGACATGCAATTTGCATGTTCCTTGTGTGGAATGTGGTTTAACTAGGGGTTGTTTGCATCGCCAGCATATCCTCCAGACCAGTGGAACGTCTTCATCTTCTATCCTCTAGTGCCCTTCTATTGAAATAACCGTCCAGGATGAAGCATTGGTCTGGAGTAGGGTGACGTTGCCCCTACACTCTGATCTTGGGTCAGTTTTGCATTTTCCCCCCACTAATGGTTATGGTTAAATGCAGGAAGGGTAAGCTGACCCTAGAACAAAATCAAATCAGAGTTTATTTGTCCAGTGCACGGCTCAGTACAGTAGCATGCTTGCTTGCAAGCATCTATTCTGTTACTAGGGGAAACTTCACTCCAGATTCATGCTATTACAAAAGGGCCCTTCTGTTGAAATAACAGTCCAAGGTGATACATTAATCTGCAGTATTTAGTGCTAGATCACTGGCTTTTCYCTCCAAGGTCTCGGCCTTCTTTATATTGGCATATGACCACATTCTTCTTCTGAAGTTGTTCAAGTACTTTATTTCATCGAAGGTCACTGCTCTTCCCTTTCACATCGCTAGCTACCTTTTCTAAGTGATATCTGAAGCACTTACAACTAGCCTGGTTGTCTCTCACCTTCTCACCACCGCCTATATAGATTCCTTCTCACAATAACCATTTAGCATATGCTAYGCTATGCTTTTGTATGCTGTGCTGTGCTATGCTACACTGTCTGAGAGGGGTCTATAAATAGCAGCTGTTTGTCAGGCCTGTGGGCTCACTGAGCTGCAGTCTTGCCTGGGAGGAAGCGCCACCAGTCAGCC
This sequence comes from Salvelinus sp. IW2-2015, assembly GCF_002910315.2. NCBI lineage: Eukaryota > Metazoa > Chordata > Actinopteri > Salmoniformes > Salmonidae > Salvelinus > Salvelinus sp. IW2-2015. The sequence goes on from NC_036852.1 coordinate 9,548,841, forward strand.
TCTGCTGCCACCTGTTGACGAAACGCTGAAAGCTGCAGTCAATACTGTCTGTCCCACTGCTGTTCAGCGTTTACAATCAAATCAAATTTGATTTGTCACATACACATGGTTAGCAGATGTTAATGCGAGTGTAGCGAAATGCTTGTGCTTCTAGTTCCGACAATGCAGTAATAACCAACGAGTAATCTAACCTAACAATTCCACAACTACTACCTTATACACACAAGTGTAAAGRGATAAAGATATATGAATGAGTGATGGTACAGAGCGGCATAGGCAAGATGCAGTAGATGGTATCGAGTACAGTATATACATATGAGATGAGTAATGTAGGGTATGTAAACATAAAAGTGCATAGTTTAAAGTGGCTAGTGATATATGTATTACATAAAGATGGCAAGATGCAGTAGATGATGGAATTTCCATTATTAAAGTGAGCTGGAGTTGAGTCAGTATGTTGGCAGCGGCCACTCGATGTTAGTGAATAAACCTTCTCCGCATTTGACAAGCAGAGAAGTAGAGGAAGGTTGACGCACGGATCCCTTTAACGGGATAATTTTCGTAAACAACCGCTGAATTGCAGAGCGCCAAATTAAAACAAAATACTCAAAATATTTATTTTCATGAAATCACAAGTGAAATATACCAAAACACAGCTTAGCTTGTTGTTAATCCACCTATCGTGTCAGATTTTGAAAATATGCTTTACAGCGAAAGCAATCCAAGCGTTTGTGAGTTTATCGATCACTAGACAAAACATTACGAACAGCTAGCCGCAAATTAGCTTGGTCACGAAAGTCAGAAAAGCAATAAAATGAATCGCTTACCTTTGATGATCTTCGGATGTTTGCACTCACGAGACTCCCAGTTACACAATAAATGTTATTTTTGTTCGATAAAGATTATTTTTATAACCAAAAACCTCCATTTGGTTTGCGCGTTATGTTCAGAAAACCACAGGCTCGTGCCGGTCCTGAAGGGCAGACGAAAATTCCAAAAAGTATCCGGAATGTTTGTAGAAACATGTCAAACRTTTTTTATAATCAATCCTCAGGTTGTTTTTAACATACATAATCGATAATATTTCCACCGAACGGTAAACTATTCAATACTACAGAGAATGAAAATGTCGAGCTACAACTATCACGCGCATGAACTAATCAAAGGACACCTGGCGCGTTTTGATAAATCTCGCTCATTTTTCAAAATAAAAACTTGAAACTATGTCTAAAGCCTGGTCACAACCTGTGGAAGCCATTGGAAAAGGAATCTGGTTAATACCCCTTTAAATGGAAGATAGGCAGGCAATGGAACAGGGATTTTTCCAAATAAAAGGCACTTCCGGGTTGGATTTCCTCAGGTTTTCGCCTGCAAAATCAGTTCTGTTATACTCACAGACAATATTTTGACAGTTTTGGAAACTTTAGAGTGTTTTCTATCMTAATCTGTCAATTATATGCATATTCTAGCATCTGGGCCTGAGAAATAGTCAGTTTACCTTGGGAACGTTATTTTTCCAAACAAAAATAGTGCCTCCTAGCTTCAAGAGGTTTTAACAGTCTGATGGCCTTGAGATAGAAGCTGTTTTTCAGTCTCTCGGTCCCTGCTTTGATGCACCTGTACTGAACTCGCCTTCTGGATGATAGCGGGGTGAACAGGCAGTGGCTCGGGTGGTTGTTATCCTTGATGGTCTTTATGGCCTTCCTGTGACATCGGGTGGTGTAGGTGTCCTGGAGGGCAGGTAGTTTGCCCCCAGTGATGCGTTGTGCAGACCTCACTACCCTCTGGAGAGCCTTACGGTTGTGGGCGGAGCAGTTGCCGWACCAGGCGGTGATACAGCCCGACAGGATGCTCTCGATTGTGCATCTGTAGAAGTTTGTGAGTGCTTTTGGTGACAAGCCAAACTTCTTCAGCCTCCTGAGGTTGAAGAGGCGCTGCTGCGCCTTCTTCACAATGCTGTCTGTGTGGGTGGACCAATTCAGTTTGTCCGTGATGTGTACGCCGAGGAACTTAAAACTTGTGTGTTAGTTGGGGTTTTCTGGTTCTGGAGAGCTACTGTCTGGAGAGCTTCTGGTTCTGTTTTGCTCCAGTTTGTCACTAACACACCTTCTTTAAGTAATCCTGATAAGGATTTCACTCTGGACCATGATTAGCTGAGTTAGATGGGTTACTGCAGGGCTGGAACAAGACCCTGCACACACAGTAGCTTTTAAGGAGAGTAGTGAGGTACAGTGGCTGAGGAGAAGGATGATATGGGTATAGACTGAAGAGAAGGGATGGTATGGGAGAGTCCGTGTACAGCAGTGTTGCCAACAGTGGGCTGAACTAAAGAGACCCTCTGTGTCTCCCCAGGCATGGCCGGCACTGACCCGGTGGGATCTTGCTCTCGCCGACTCACAGACCAGCCATTGTGGCCGTCGCCGGCCCTCCGCTATAACAACCCCAGCTCCAACGGCTCTCTTTTTACTAATGGGGCCTCAGACAAACACATTATTGTGGCACGCTTCACGGGCTAGTCACCTCTGTTTCCAGCATGTTAGAAGAGCCTCTCAGATATTTGCTTTGGTCATCCAGCTCAATGRGTTTTCTATTATCCTTTGTGTGTATGGAGTCTTTGTTGTGATGATTGGCATGGACTCTTCTCTCCAATGGCAGGACCGTATTTGTGTGATGAGCGTGTTTCATGACGGGAGCTAGTAGTACAGGTAATACAAGTACTGTAGCTACTGTGTCAGTGCCGAGTAATGCTTGAACGAGGTGGGTTAGTACATAAAACATTACACACTTATTTACAGTCTCTCCATTTTCTGCTGGCTTTGCCAATGTTCTGCTTTTCTTTATTGCTACAATTTATTTATATATTTTTTATAATAATTAACATAATCACCATTCACTAATTCAGTCACTGACATTTTATCCCTGGCATGCATATGCATTTTTCCCAAGTAAAAACAGGTCAGGGGTTTCAAACCCATGAGTCTCATATCCAGAGACCAGTCCTAACAACACCACAGGCCTTACTTCCTCCTCTGGTCATTGTTTGTCTGTGCACGTGCGTGTGCACGTTTTCATTCTACCATGTGTGTGAACTCTGCGTTTAGCCTCTCCTTGGGCCGACACCACACACACACACACACACACACACACACACACACACACACACACACACACCACACTGGAGCGACTGAGAACTTGTGGCTGTGCTTACCAGACAGGAGAAGCCCTCTTTTACGAGCCAGTTTTATAGCCGAACACTTAGGAAGGGTTAAGAACCAATAAAAGCAGGCTGTGCATGCTGCTGGTGCAGAGCAGAAAAAACAAAGACGAGGCTGTGGGAATTCTAGGAAGTAAGAGGTGTCTCCTTTAATTTCACAGAAGAAGATAATATCGTACTTTCTCTCACTCACACCTGCAATCGTTTTTTCTTCCTGGCACTGATTCTGCTGACGGGGTCTATTTCAAATAAGAGTCTACTTGCAATAACTGTGATATGTAGTTGTTTCCTGCTGAACTTAGTTGAATGCATTGATTGTAAGTTGCTCTGGACAATAGCGTCTGCTAAATGTCAATGCAAATATAATGCTCTTTTTCTCCACAGCTGTTTGTTGGCCTGTCCTTCCCCTACGAAGGCCCCGCCCCCCTAGAGGCCATAGCCAATGGCTGTGCCTTCCTCAACCCCAAGTTCACCCCGCCCAAGAGCAGCAAGAACACGGACTTCTTCAAGGGCAAGCCCACCCTGAGAGAGGTGAGAGGCGCCACTCTACCCAGAGACCCCAGTCAAAGTGTGTGTGTGTGTGTGTGAGGGAGAGAGACAACCTAGTCCTCTATTCACTTCTGTGCTGTTACCTCTCCTTTCTTTTATTCATGACAGGTCCTCCGTAATAAGTCAGTCTGGTGTTTGAAGGATAGGGTCTAGTTTGTTGAGCGTGTGTGCACAGTAGTTCTTCATCTGTGATGTGACTCGACTTCAATGCTCTCCTATTGAAGTGAACTACTGTGTCATGTCTGTTCTGATTCTGTCATGCGTTTCTGTCCGCCAAGGGACTAAAGATTAAAAAAAGAACTGTATATTTATTAGCTGACTAGCCAATTCAGCCAATATGACTTCAGTATTGTCTAGATAAGAGCATCTGCCAAACCTGCTTAATGACTCAAATATAAACGTGAATAAATAATAAAACATATATATTGTGTGCTGTCTTCAGCTTGCCAAAAGTATTTTTATGGCAGTCGAAGAAATTCAATAAAAATGTGTTCCCATGCAGTTAACCTCCCAGCACCCATATGCTGAGGTGTACATTGGCCAGCCCCACGTGTGGACGGTGAACATCGACAACCCTGCAGAGGTGGACAGAGCCATCCGCTCAATCCTCAGTCAGAAGGTACCCTTCAAACACACACACACACATACACACACACACACACACACACACACATACACACACACACACACACACATACACACACACATAATACATGTTTCCCGGCTCACGTTCTCTCCTTTCTATTCTTTTAGCACAGTCTGAAATGGAAAACTCTCCCAGTCTCATTTCCTAAAAAATCGGGTACACAAACGGTTGTACCAGTCAGGGAAGCAGAGAGCATGATCACAAATTCCAAGGGGGCTCGATTAGAATAGAAGAATAAGAGGAATTCACAGAGAGAGGAATTGAGAATAGCAAAGTGAGAGCTTTTCTTTCTCTCTCCCCTCACTGGGCCCGTGCATATTTAAGTCCAGGGGCAAGCAGACCTCGTGGTTGTGTCCCCAATGGCACCCTATTCCCTATATAGTGCACTCCTCTATGGGCTCTGATCAAAAGTAGTGCGCTATGTAAGGATTAGGCAATATGGTGCCATTGGGGAAAGAGACCTCGTGTTCTTCTGCAGGGGTGACCGAACAATGGGTTTGTTCATTAGAGAAGTGTCTCGTATGGTTTCTGACCAGTGTCCAGACCAACAGCCCTCAGCTCAATTTTCTCTGTCTGGATGTGCCCCAATGGCACCCTATTCCCTATATAGTGCACTACTTTTGACCAGGGCCCTATGGGCTCAGGCTCTGGCCAAAAGTAGTGCATTATATCGGGGATAGGGTGTGATTTATCATGCAACCGCTGTCTCCGCTCTCTACGGCCGAGAGCGTCGAATGTTATTCCACCAATCACAAATTGATCTCAAAGGTTAGTTGACCAATTACAGAGTTTCACAGCACCGTATCTGAAGTTGATTCGATGGAACAAGGATGCAGCTCGGTAGTTTGTCTCATTGAGTTTTGCTCTGTTGACTACAGAACGTAATGACTATATAGTGTGTGTGTGGAGTTCTCGCTGCTATCCCCTGTGTATATATTTCAGGAATGTGTCCGTCTAGAAGACCTCAGTCAGGGTCGGAGAGTTCTGACGCGCACACACCCACATCTCTCTTTCTCTCTTCTCTCTCTTTCTCTCTTCTCTCTCTTTTCTCTCTTCTCTTCTCACTGACCCACTACAGTACCTGTCCCACCGTAGGCACATCTAAAGCAGGCACATACTCTAAGCAAGCTGACTGGCATTCCACAGCCTATGCTTTGTGTCCAGCTGTAGCCTGACTCTGTGTTTTCCATCCTCAGATCGAGCCCTACCTGCCCTATGAGTTCACCTGTGAGGGGATGCTGCAAAGAGTCAACGCCTTCATTGAGAATCAGGTACGACCTGGCTATAACTGTCCTCTCCATTCTCCGGTACAGCAGTCAGAGCCCGTACACACTATTGTGCTGACCCTAACTGTCATTTTTTGGCTCGCTTTCTAGTAAGTACAAGTTCGGTACAAGATCAGCATAGTTTTGTTACACACTGCTTATTTCTGGCATGGTTTAGGCAGGGAAAGGCTAGCTAACTATGCCTCTCTGATTGCTTAGGCGGACTGGCGCCAGGGCCCGTATTAACAAAGTATCTCAGAGTAGGAGTGCTAGGATCAGTTTTACGGCATCATAAATAAGAGGGGTGACCTGATCCTAGATCAGTATTCCTACTCTGAGACGCTTCTTGATTACAGGCCCAGATATGTTAACGGGCCAGCTCGGCTCCCTATTAACGAACTGAGCTTTACTTTCTTTCACTATTGTCCATTTTAGTGTGGAAAGGGTATCAGAGCCTCTGGAATATTCTACAGTGCATTTTCACTGAACAAAGGAACTCCGTCCTGTTTCAGGTTAGAGCCCAAATGGCCTCTCCTTCTCCTACCACCTCTCTATTTGTCATGCCCATGCATACTATATCTCCTTACTTGTAGGGTATATCATCTTTCTCTAAGGTCCTTATCTTGGTGTTGACTTTGTAGCTACCGATGACAGCATGCAGCTGCTTCTCTCTTCATCGACTGTGAACAGATTAGGTTCTGAATGTATCTTTTTAGCAGAGTTGTAAAGTTGGAGGGGTGACAGACTTGGCTCTGTGTCCGTTGCTCTCTCGGTGTCTCCCGCCCTCTCTCCCCCTGCGTCTGTCCTGCTGCACTTTGTGACAACTGCTGACATTTGATTGAGCCTGTCTGCATGAAGAGACGTCCCTATGCACACTTGTCATCTCCCAAAAGGGTCCTATGCCAGCCCTGGGAAATAGGCCTCAGGAGAAATGTCACTTTACACACGGTGAACAAACAAGCTGTCAATGGTGTGCCGTCTGTCCTATAGGCGGATATTGCTACAACAATGTGGCTACAGTACAGCCACAATATGAGCTGTTGCCATTTGTTAATGCCACTGTTCCACGTTCTATCTTTCATTCACTCCTTCTTGTAGAAATGACTTTAATATAACTCTCCAGTGTTCTCTCTCCCTGTCCCCTCTTTCTTCCCTCCCTGTCTCTCTCCCATCTCCCCCATTCACCCTCCCTCCCTCTCCCTCTAGGATTTCTGCCATGGCCAGGTGATGTGGCCTCCCCTCAGTGCTCTGCAGGTGAAGCTGGCTGAGCCGGGGAGCTCCTGTAAGCAGGTGTGTCAGGAGGAGCAGCTCATCTGCGAGCCCTCCTTCTTCCAGCACCTCAACAAGGACAAGGACCTGGCCCGGTTAGTGTGTGCACCTACAGTACACCTTAACCCGTACGCACACACACACACACAAATGCACGTCTGACACATGCATTTTGCTTTCTACCCAACAGATGGCAGTATAGCATAAATAGACATTCAATACCTGTCTGCTGCTGTGCTGAATTTGGCTCACTAGAGGTCGCACACAAGTTATTCCCTTTATGACGTTTCAGAGACAAAATGATAGACAGATATCAGAGGGAAATGTCATTTATTGCAGTTGTCAAATGTCAACTTAAGACATTTCAAATTAAACTCACTCATCAGTGTCAGCAGGGAATGGTTATCGAGATGTCAGGACTCAATGTAATTGCTGTATCAGGCTGTATCCAGGCTGTGTCACATCCGGCCGTGGTTGGGAGTCCCATAGGGCGGCGCATAATTGGCCCAGCATTGTCCGGGTTTGGCCGGGGTAGGCCGTCATTGTAAATAAAAATTTGTTCTTAACGGACTTGCCTAGTTAAATAAAGGTTCCATTTTTATTTAAAAATAAAAAATAAAAATGGGGATCATGTGAAGGAATTTTCTCTTTGATCTGCAGTGCATCGTAGCAGACACAGTGATGCTCAATCTGTCTGTCTGTCCTGACTGTGTCTGCCTGTCTTTCTATCTGCTTGCCTGTCTGACAGTGTCTGTCCATCTGTCTCTTTCTGTCTGTCTATATGATATCCCTGATGTGTATGTACAGATACATTTTTACTTGTCTGTCTTATGTACTCCCGGCAGCATCATTCATTTCCCTGTGTGAACAAGAAAGTAGAATTTCATATTTAGCATTTTCTGTCTAAGGTTCGGCATGGACTGCCAGACGGTGGAGTCGTCGGGCGACACGGTGGTGCCTGCGTACAGCGACGCACGTCACCACTGCGTCTTCCAGTCAGACCTGCTGCTGTTCAGCTGCGCCGGCGCCCACCCCTCCCTCAAACGCGTCTGCCCCTGCCGGGACTACATGAAGGGCCAGGTGGCGCTGTGCAAAGGCTGCCTATAGCCCCTGTCTGTCTGGGTGTGTGGAGAGGATCGAACTGGAGTGGATTGGACCCCGTCTCCTTCCAGAGCGCTGCAGGGAATGGGGTTGGGGACCTCTAGCTCTAACCACTCAGATGGCTTGACTGCTCCCCCTGGCTCCACACCTGCAGTCCTGCAGCCTAACTCCTCCCACAGCCAGGCCTCTGGAGGGAGGAAGAGCAGCCTGGGAACCAGACAACCAGGAGACATCTGTATTATTTATGTCTGTTTTTAATCGCCTGAACTTTGACCTTTAAGGCATTTTGATCAGCTTGTCAGAAAGACACAGCATCGGCAGCAAACTGTGGAAATTCAAATGGTGGACAGAAAGAGGCCAGTGAGCTATATACATATTCTGGGAACTAGGAATGTCAATGAAACAGTTTTCAGTAAGGCACGGGGCAGGAGGAAAGGAGTGTACAGAAAAAAGAGACATTGCGCATCGGCCTGAATTACTTGAATCAATGGGAGTCGCTGTATATTTGAGGCAGAGTGCATGGCAACAGAGCTCCCTACTGCCCCTAGGATGTGTTGCAGTGGGTGGTACTGCAGCCGGTGGCCCAGTGAATCCACCCACTGTATCTCTCCAAGCTTGCAGTCGCATCGTGGGACCAACGGGCTGGTGTGTCGCCACACTCGGCATGCTTTCCTTTCTGCCCCCTGTCCCTTTTTATCTTTGAACTCTTTTAGCTATGTAGGTTTGCACTGGAGACCCATAAGGGGCCGTCCCAGGCAATAAGGCTCTGTTTCAATGTCCACACTAGCGTACTACTTAGGATGAAGCAATGCACAGGGCATGTATTCTGAAGGGTATGCTCCAATGGAAAGTTGCCCATAGACCCTGATCTATGGTCAGTTTTGCATTTCCCTTATTTATGGTTACGATTGGGGGAGTGGAAGCTGATCCTAGATCTGTACCTAGGGGAGTGAAGAAGAAGAAGAGGCAGAGCCAGTTTTACACTGTAACTGTACCGCTCCCCATAGTCGCGTCTGGACAGGGGAGCGGGTCAGATGTAGATATAATGTTGATTTTTAAATGTTCCAAATCGCAAATCACTTTCAATCCTGAGGCATTGTCCCTCGTGGTCATTCAGCTACACCTTACACACACACACCGTCCACCATGGCTCCTCTGTAGCCCTGCATGGTAGATTGACCCTCATGTTCCCAATGTACAGATTAGAAGCTGCGTTTTTGACTTGCACACATTCACAGCCACACACACCTGACTGACCGGTTGGGATGTGCTGGGGAAAAGAGGTGTGTGCAAAATAATTGCCAGTAGCTAATGAAAATAATAATTTGTCGTTGATCAATTTCAATCAAATGTAAAAAAAAAATGGATTATCAGGTCAGATCAGTCACATGCTGCATGTGACGGGGAGTCTGTGTGACATAGATGACATAGTGAGTAGAACACCATCACAGCTGTAGTGGGAAAGGGCCCCCTGTCAGATCAAACATCACCCCGCTCAATCACCGGTATCACATAGGACCATTGCCTTGACCACAATAGATTTATCGGGGGAAAATATTCTAAATTCTAAAGAGATATATTGATCWTGAACATTTGTATTATAGATATTTAAATCTTTATGTATACAGTAGACCGAAAGATACACACACAAACATAATTTCTATGGATGTACTGTAAGTTATAGCTCTTGACAGAGCAACACACACACCTGCAACTTTACTTGTTTCCTTCATTTGGAGATCGTTTAGGATCCTAATTTGCCTGCCAATTTTTTATTTTATTTTACGCGTCAATAAAAGCTTGAATTAGTAGTCCTTGTTGTGAATGGAAATAATGCACTACGTTAACCTATTTACTGAAGTTTAACAAAATATATGACTAATACTGTATTCTTCATATGGGTTTTAAATTATTTTTTAAATGTATTTTGTATACAGATCTTTCTCTGTGTTTGCTGAACTGTTTCTTTTTATTTATAGAAAAGGAGTTTTCTTTTTACAGAGGGTCATTTTATTTATGGAAGAAATAATATAACGTGTGTACATTCAAGTGGACGGATGAGACGGGAGTCGTTTGTCCAGTCTGACTCCAACCTCCAGCAACAGTGATGAGAGAGAATGAGAAATGACAAAGATCATATCCAAACGCTTTGGCAACATGGCTGCAAAAGGAATACGGTGTCATTTCAGACACGCCTTGAGACCGTCCACTTCGACACTGATGAAATGTGTTGGACTGGACAGTAGGGACGTAGACGTCTCTCTCCTCTCATCACTGTGCTTTCGGGGTGATGATGATGACGACATCGGGACAAAAGCAGCGCACACATTTGACATTTTTTATTGTAAATGCCAGCAAGAACCTCGTGTTTTTTTTTCATTTTCAGATCTTAATGCAAACCATTTGCACATTTTGTAAATATAGATACGTTGTCTTTTTAGATGGTCACTTACGTTTTATGACTAGCTTTTCTTTCTCCGTACAGTCCAGATCGGTTTTTATCACGTTTGTGTCTACGATCTGCAGCCAAGCTACCGTTTTAAAAAGTACATGACGTGCCTTTTGATGGTTATTACTAGACTCCGCTTATCGTACCTGCCCAATAGATCTACCGGACCTAGTGCCAGAGAGAATTGTTAGTTGAGATCACATAGTTTGCTAGRAGGATGTTTCTTATAACATTTACTGTAAAGGTGAACAGTAATTGTATGTGTTGGATTTGGTGGTGATGGTTAAAACAAATGTCTCTTAATGCTGTTGTGGACATGTTTRCCGAAGGCTTTTAGTGGGGTAAAATACAGCATATGAAAGCATCTGCTTCTTTGTGGCAGTGGCCTTGTTCTACTCGTATTAGAGTCAGGCTTAATTTTGAGTATGTTGTCAACTGTTTCCTTCCTTTCATTGGTTGTTATGTATACATGAGGGGTCTTGAGAACCAATACAAATAGCCTCTGTAATTGTCTCCTTTTAAATTGGTTTGTCCTAAAACGGTTAATGGAACTCAAAACGATAGCTGAAAGGAAGATGTGTTATGGGCATCAGAACATTTCCTTAAGTCTCTTTAACCCAACATCGAAATGTCTCCGTTGTCAAATCTGCATTTGCATTCATGTGTGTATCCATTATGACTTTTCTTTTTCAATCTCAACCTTGTTTTAAGCTATCATGGAAAAGCTAAAGCAACGATTGTTCTGGGACTAAATTATGACTGTACAAAAAAAGAAACATTTTGTTTTCACAGTTGCTGACAATTAAGGGGGATATAACTTTATTTTTCAATAAACCTTTTTCTGTGACAAAATGGTCTGTCTTGTGTGTTTTATCGAAATGTACATTGTTTATACTACAGGCATAGAATTTACATTCACACATAAAACTACGCACTTCATGACTGAGTGGCCTACATTGTCCTGAGGCTCAGCTGTGCTTGTCTGTTTGCGAACGGGAGTAGTCCGCCTTTCTGTTGAAATGTTTTCCTAACAGTTGATTGTGTAAMGCCTATGCAAATCTTAACTGCTGCCATCTCAAAAACTTTGAGACCACTGAACCACGTTGTGCATACATTACAAACCAAATCATTTGAGGGTTCGATTCAATCCGTAGCGCTGAAGTTCCACGTTGTTGCCTGATTGACATTTAAAGGCAAAGTTCCCGAATTAGTGGAGACTGCATTCACGGTAAACGCTGCTGCATACAGTATGTCGGCCCAATGGGAAATTACCTTTACATTTCAAGAAAGCTATAYGGCTGAACTTCGGCAATACGGATTGAATCCRCCCAAGTTTTGTGTGATTACTGTTCAAAGTAGGAGCTCAAATAAACAGTTTTGCAGTACTTAAAAAATATATATATTCCTGGATATATATTCCTGGTTCGTGTTCTTTAAGTCATCCAAATGAAAACATTTTTAAATGTTTTCCAATTGAAAACAAAAAGTTGTGTTTCTTATTGGCCAAGTTCTGGTAGTCACTCCCAGTTTCCGTCCGTTTTCTTACATTTGGTCCCTGCTGAACGCAACCCCGTTCTCCCAAAAAGTAAAGTTCTCTCAGATGTGTAGAAACACCCCTAACACATTAGATAACACACACCCCTAACACACATAACACACACGTTACAGTGAGTTTAATGTGTAAATAATATAGAGTACATACTGCAGCAAGCATAGACCTCATATGAACCATAAATACTGAATTTCTGTGAACGCATTACCAACTATGCTAGACATTAAGTAGACAATCACAAACAACAGCATTTGTTTACAAGAGCAATTCCCTGCAAGTAAACTTTCAACGTTTATATTCTCATTTCCAGAATTCTGGGGTCTGTTCAGATGTGTGCAATGTTATACAATATTCATACTAATATGTAATTATCATTGAAATGCATTTTGTAGAAGCAGAAATGATTTTCTGTCTTGTAAAATTACACATCATGTCAGCTCTATTCATTACATTTCTTTCTGCAATGTTCTGAGCAGTTTACTTACAGAATGTGCCCCAGCTCAATGGTTAAGGCTGTTTCTGTGCAGTGCAATTGTGGCTTGGAAAGGATGACATTTCCATCTGCTAATAAATGATATGCCTCCTTTGATACCTCACTGTCTTTGATTGGTGTCCGAGACCAGCGAGCCATGTAGCCCAAAGGCCGGGCAGATGTTGATATTGAGTCATTTCATCTTACTGTCCAAGAGCATTGTTTGCAGCCAGTATCCACTGGTCTACCAGACACCCCGCAGCCCCCGCAAGGCATGGGGCCCACAAGCTCTGAGGGACCATGTGCCTGACATCGGTCTACTTTTATTTAACACATACTTTTGACAGTAACCCTCCTAAAAGTCATTCATAAACATTTTTCATTGCCATATGTACTAGGAAGCTAAGTGTTTGTTTCTTGGGCTTCAGGAATGTGACAAAAAGTGCCTCCCCACTGGGCACACACTGGTTGAATCAACTTTGTTTATTACGTTGAACTAACGTGGAATAAGCGTTGAATTGATGTCTTTGCCCAGTGGGTCAGACCTTGAAACGAAACCTTGCTGGGGTCCAGAGAAACTGCGTATCCCCCGTGGGCGGTTTCGTACCTCAAACGTTCTTTATTCAGGCTAATGCTTCTTCATGATGTTGCTCCCTGCGTTCAGCCAGGGGTGAACAACAGACTGCTGCAAACTGATTGGCTGAACACGATACTCAACATCCGGGACTACCATTCCTAGGCATTTTTGTTGCCCTCTCACCATCAAATATGGTGAAATTGACGCCATTGCAGCCTGAATGGAGAATGTTTCAGGTATGAAGCGGTCCACGAGTTATACGAGTGTGTTGCCGGCTGCATGTTGCAGCAGTCTGTTGTTTACCCCTGGCTGAACGCATGGAGAAACATCATGAAGTAGCATTAGCCACTCTAGCATGATGGTAGAAAATGGTATTTCATAAAGTACATTTTCCCCCCACTTTTTCACCATTAAATATAGTGAAGGAGGAAATTGACACCTTTGCAGCCTGAATAGAGGATGTTTTAGGTACGAACCGTCCACGGGGGATGCGTTACAATGCGTTTGGAAGGTAGATGAAACCACTCAATATCGCCACCTGCTGGCCTTTGGGCTAAGAGCCATGGTGCTCCAAGGAGCCTGTCACGTTCCAGGCCGACTACATTGCAGACATGCATTGGATCAACCAATGATTGTGTGCCACGTCATCGGCTGCRGAGTCGGGTATCAGATGAATTCATCATGTGATGTGGTAAAGTGATATTAGGGTTAGGCGTTCTTAGATCTGCTTCTGCAATGTAGTCAGCCTGGAACGCAGCCTTAGTGTTGCGCTTGCCGACAGCCATAAAGTTAGGGGGTGGCGKTAGTATCCATCCTTTTTGACTGAAAACAGTCACAGAAAACAAAAGKTTACAGTGGTGCAACTCTTGCTCAATCACATTATCGAAGTAAATTGAAACACATCCTAGATCCTGAACTTAGTACGTCAAATGACACTTTCCTTTAAGAAGACAACTATTGACTTTTAGCTTAAGCACTCTTAATACAGAACAACACCGCAACCGATTATCTAGCAAGTCTAGTTTCTGCTTAAATTGGCAATACCAATGTAAACATATCAACTTATATTACAATATGTACAAGAATTCATTGCTATGTACAAAAGTTGGTGGTAAGAATTAGAGTAAAGCCAGGATTCAATCCAGAGCGTGTTATAGTGCAGCACAGTTGACATGCAACAATGCCCCTTTTAAAGGCAATTTCCCCGGCGTTCGTGGAGATAGCATTTATGGCAAATGCTGCGAATGTCGGCTCAAGTGTGAGTTAACTTTAAAAAGTGCATTTTTGGCTGTCCAGTGCACTGCTCTATAACGAGCCTCGGATTGAATCATGGTCTAAAAAGCCATTTGGAGTGAGTGCAATGACCCGTCCCACCTGTAAACAAAAATCCCTTTCTATAAGTACAAAAATGTATTTGTATTATAGTGCACTATAACAACTAATGTCTTATTGACAACTTTCATTGGTACAGTATTCTGAAAGACTGAATCAGTATGCACAGCTTGSAGGCTTGATTTCAATCATCTTCCTTTAGGGCTCTATTCAAATCTGTATCCTGAAGCATTGCTGATTTCAAGGTAATTTCCTATTGAGTCTACATCTGCAGTGTTTACYGTGAATGCAGTCTCCGCCAACCCGGGAACATTGCCTTCAATCATGCTGTACTGCTGAACTTCCGSGATTCAGATTGAATAGAGCCCTTAAGCTCACTCCTTGTGCAATGGGTCAACATTGTATTGCTGTATGTCAACACTGCATGCATGTATAATGTCAACATTGTATTCATGTAATTCACATAACAATGATTTATGTGGATTATTTTCATTTTGCAAACCACATACACTATATATACAAAAGCATGTGGACACCCCTTCAAATTAGTGGATTCGGCTATTTCAGCCACACCTGTCAGGTGTATAACATAGAGCACACAGCCATGCAATCTCCTTGGCAGTAGAATGGCCTTACTGAAGAGCTCAGTGACTTTCAACGTGGCAACGTCATAGGATGCCACCTTTCCAACAAGTCAGTGCTTCAAACTTCTGCCCTGCTGGAACTACCCCGGTCAGCTGTAAGTGCTGATATTGTGAAGACGAAATKACTAGGAGAAACAATGGCAATGTGCTGTCCTCGATTGCAACACTCACTACCGAGTTCCAAACTGCCTTTGGAAGCAACGTCAGCACAAGAACTGTTTGTCGGGAGCTTCATGAACTGGGTTTCCATCGCCGAGCAGCCGCGCACACAAGCCTAAGATCCCCATGCACATTGCCAAACGTCGGCTGGAGTGGTGTAAAGCTCGCCGCCATTGGACTCTGGAGCAGTGGAAACGCGTTTTCTGGAGTAATGAATCACGCATTACCATCTGGCAGTCCGACAGACAAATCTGGATTCGGCGGATGCCAGGAGAACGCTACCTGCCCGAATGCATAGTGCCAACTGTAAAGTTTGGTGGAGGGGGAATAATGATCTTGGGCTGTTTTTCATGGTTCGGGCTAGGCCTCTTAGTTCCAGTGAAGGGAAATCTTCAGCATACAATGACATTCTAGACGATTCTGTGCTTCCAACTTTGTGGTAACAGTTTGGGGAAGTCCCTTTCCTGTTTCAGCATGACAATGCTCCCGTGCACCATACAGAAATGGTTTGTCGAGATCGGTGTGTAAGAACTTGACTGGCCTGCACAGAGCCCTGACCTCAACCCCATGTAACACCCTTGGGATRAATTGGAATACAAACTGCGACCCAGGCCTAATCGCTCAACATCAGTGCCTGATCTCACTAATGCTCTTGTGGCTGAATGGAAGCAAGTCCCCTCAGCAATGTTCCAACATCTAGTGGAAAGGCTTCCCAGAAGAGTGATGGCTGTTATAGCAGCAAAGGGGGGACCAACTCCATATTAATGCCCATGATTTTGGAATGAGATGTTCGACGAGCAGGTGTCCACATACTTTTGGTCATGTAGTGTATATCCTACATATACAACTACATCCAGCGTGGCAGATTGTGAAAGCTTTAAACAATATAATTATATATGGTATATTTACTCGCCAGGACGACCGTATTTCCCCCATCAGATTTGGTTAAGGAATTAGATAAGGAAGGGGGAATGGCCTAAAAAGGGATGACCTGTTGTGCTCTAGCCAACAGACTTGTTTTAATTCCAGCGTAGTAATCTCTGGCTAGAGTTTTTGGCTCCAGTCATGTTGTCTGTTGATGGTCTGCCACAGGCTTTTATTCAACACCCCTTAATGTGACMCTCTTAAGCAATACAGCAAACACAGATTCCATACATGAGTTGGTGACCGGGACATTTGTGCTTTCATATTCACTAATCAAATGATACAGGTTTTGTCCCAAATAGCACCCTATTCCCTATAGTGCACTACTTTTGACCAGGACCCATAGTGACTATGTAGGGATTAGGGTGCCATTTGGGACACAACCCATTGATAAGTCTTCTGTCACGTTGTTATTGCACATACTGTACTGCTATACTATACTCTTGTGTCTACAATTGATAATACAATGGGCATCTCAGAAATCCATTTTCCCTGCTGATTTGTTTTTAGCAAACATAGCAAACATAGCAAACATGCCCTAGCAACTACCACCCTAAAATATACTTTACCTGTTACTACATCATGACTACATAAACGCAGCACATCTACTTTGAGCAGTGGCGTCATGAACAGAAATAGGCTGTGTGTGTGTATGTGTGTGTGCCAAATGCCACCCTATTTCCTACATAGTGCACTTTTTATGGGCCCTGGTCAAAAGTAGTGCACTATAAAGGGAACAGGGTGTCATTGGGGACACAGCCAGTGTTACTGAACAAAAGAAAAGGCCTATTAGAAACCATTGAAATCCCATATGGACTGAGATGCATATCTGAATCAGCCATCTTGTCCAAGGGGAGATAGAGATATGAACACCAGACTGTGATCAGTGGACAATGTGCAGTGCCTTTGTAGCGGCAGTGGCATCATTTCCTGACGACTCAGCAGCCCACGTTCTTCGGTCTGTCCCTCCGCCTCCCCCTGCTTCGGCAGAGGAGGAGGAGAAACATCGAGGGAAACCTCCTCCGTCTTCTCTTTGACTTCGTAATGACTCCTATGGATGGATCAGGTTCGGAGTCAGAGAGAGACAGGGGGAACGCTGCAGAATGGACCACTTGGGTCTAACCTAAAATGCCACTGGGCTGGCACCGTGAGGTCTAAATCAATCAATAGGTTTGTCATGGTGACTGGAGAGATCTACCAGGAAGGATGGAGCTGAGCTGGATAGGGACTGGGCGTAGATATACATATCCTAGAACAGACACTGGACGTACACATACTGTATATAACCTAGAACCCATCCCCCACTGAGCCCTCGCTGCCCTTCCGTGGTYTTCTGTCACTCGAAGCGCTCGTAGTTCCTCGTCTGTCGCACTCGAGGGACCATATCAACCAGCAGCCTGTGACAGGAAAGAGACATTCATATTAATGAAATCRCTAACATACACAGGCACACACACACAGGGACAGATGCAACCACATTTCATTGCCAATATTACATTAGTGAAAMCCGTCGTTCCTTGTAGTGAAAGTTCAGAATGTGTTGAGTAACTGAATCTATCACGTCGGATTATTTGAGTACATTTRTGTAACCACTGCAGCTGCTTCTGTTGATGCATTTGTTGATGCACCCTGTGGWGTCATGTTTGGATTTCTTTCTTCCCCGAGTCTCTTTCATGATTGGAATGCTCCCTGGGACAGAACACTGCCAAGCCTCGTGAAAGGCTGCACTGCCAGTGTAGTGCAGTGTTTCTTCAGCAGCGATGGAAAAGTTGGCGTAAGGGGGGGGGTTGTGGTAGTGGGAGTCTCCAATGGCGCCGTATGTGACCACATTTCTTTGAGGCCCTCCTCTTGGCCACAGAGACCAAATTTTGCTGTTTTAAAGCTAATTTTCTGCAATTCTACACATTTTGCAATGGGGCRGAGAGAACATTTTACAGTTYTAAAGTTAGTTTCCTGCAATTCTACAYGTTATGTCAAGGGACTGAGAGAAAAAAATGTCAATTTTAAAGATAATTCCATGCAATTCTACACATTTTGCCATGGTTTATGCTATCTGAGTGACTCAAACATAACAAAATCAATGGGTGCCCCATTCCATGAAATGTTTGGAATTTTAGATTCTCCCTGACTGTCTGGTTTTTCATTTGGTGGTTGTTACTTCTCAAAGATGATCATATTTAAAAACACACGGACTATACTAAACATTAGGAACACCTTCCTAGTATTGAGTTGCATCCCGCCATTTTGCTCTCAGAACAGCCTCGGCTCGTTGGAGCATGGACTCTACAAGGTGTCTAAAGCGTTCCACAGGGATGCTGGCCCATGTTGACTCCAATGCTTCCCACAGTTGTGTCAAGTTGGGTTGGCTGGATGTCCTTTGCGTGATGGAGCCTTCTTGAGACACGGGAGACTGTTGAGCCTGAAAAACCCAGCAGCGTTGCAGTTCTTGACACAAACCACAAACTACTACCATACTCCGTTCAAAGGCACTTAGCTCTTTTGTCTTGCCCATTCACACTGAATGGCACAATCCATCTCTCAATTGTCTAATGGCTTAACATTTCTTCTTTAACCTATCTTCTTCCCTTCATCTACGCTGATTGGAATGGATTTAACACGTGACATCAATAATGGATCATAGTTTTCACCTGGATTCTATGTCATGGAAAGAGCAGGTGTTTTTAATGTTTGGTACACTCAGTGTATATAGTTCCATTATCTTTTTAAATACTTTATATCTGGTTTAAATCGTTTAAGTTTACACTGAAAACATTTTACCATCACAAAAATTATTTTCCAAAATAAAATAAGATTCATTTTTCGTAGTGGCTGCCACGATTTAGAAGCGGCGGCCCGCCACTGCTAACTTAATATAGGGGAAACACTGATAGTGGGTATAACATGTTTTCCCCCTACCATTATGCATTGCCTAAAAGAGTTTGTCACCTAAAATATTCCTGGACTACGGTGGATGAATCACAGGCTTGACCATAGGCCTGACTAACCTCGTAATCCACGATTAGTTGATGTTCATGAAATCCAATGTAAAATTCTTGTTTTATAAACCTTCATCTGGATTCATTTAATATGGGTCGGATGTCCATAATGAAGGCTATGAGGTGCCTTCTCCTGTACTATTGAGTCAAACACTAAATGAATGAGTTTTGCTGTGTTTTCCGTCTGTATCTGAGATGCAAACAGGTTGTGGCACATTGACAGGGTTTTCCATACCCCAGGCATGTACTCTCCTGTACCTATTTGTTTTTCAATCTTTAAAGTTCTTCAGTTGAACAGTTATTCGTATGCAAAGATAAAGAWTATAAGGATATGTTTTTAGGTCACAAACATAATCTGTAATGATTTACCTATACATATAGCTATATATATCTATACATGCCCAGCAAAATTGTCACCTAAAAGTCTGGAGATAAGGCATGGTTTGACAAGAAGTACAGGAGAACGACGAGGAAGAAGCGAGACCTCTTCCGCCAGCTTAAGAAAAACAACACTGCTAACAACCATTTAAAATATGCCCAAGCAAGACACTACTCCTACAACCAGGCTGAGAAGCAGGCTAGAAGGAACAGCAACGTCAAACTCAATAAGGAGCTTACTGATAAGACCATAACCAGTAGGAAATGGTGGAAGCACGTCAACTCCCTGTCTGGAGGAGCTGCAAATTCCCTGGACAGACGCCCCCTACAATCTGCTGTTTGAATATGGAACTGCGTCACAGAAGACTTTGTTGCTGAAATCACTGACACTGTTCTTCAGGCCGTCAAACGCCCAGCAGATGCCTATCTCCTAACTTACCCACGTGCCTTGTAGGATGGAGTCCTTGACCTGCAGTAAACCAATGATTATGTCAATTGGATATTGGATATTGCTTTTGTTCACAATTGCACCCAATTAAAAAAAAAAAAAAAAAAGATGGGATAGCTAATTTAAGGTGGTTCAATAGTGATGACGATTCTTGAGCCAGGATCATCCAATACCGATATGGAAGCTGATATACCATGCCATCCTGACAGATACCGCCATAAACAGARTTTTTCAAGAATATTTCATTATTGTTATTATAGTTCACCAGTAGTGCTGCCAGGGGACATTTGAATCCCTCTCTTCCTCCAATGATAGCATATTAGCGTGATGCTTATGCAATGTTCGATATTTCCACAGTTTCTCTTTTAGTTTTCTACAGCTCATTAGTTTCTTCTCGGTCAATGTAAATATGCTCAAATGTGTTTTCCTGCATATATCCAATAGTTAATACCTGAGCGACACCTGAAATCCCTGGCTCTGGCAGCGTGTCCAGCGTTTGAGCACCTGGACGCTGTCAGAGAAGATATCACTACGAGAGATCCTCTGTCTTGTCAGAAACGCAGTTCCAGTTTTGTCCTGCATGCTCCATCCACCGCGAGGCAGAGAGAGACTGAAACAGCCTGTGAAGATACKAGTGGGATCTATGGTGTGATTCACCACAGTCTACAGTACCTAGTTTCTGGTATTGTAATTGAAGTTCGCAGCTAGAGCTCATCTTTACCTTTTATCTGATAGTGAGGTACACTGTATCCGGCAGCATGTCAAACTCTATTTGGATTCATTGCTTCTTCTACACCCAGATCATCACTGCCCAGAGAGCTCTCTTCGCCTGGGTGAAGAGGAACATCAAAATCATCATCTACTGGGCCATATTTATCCACAGGGTGTTGTTCAGTTGGTTTGACTTCGTTGTTGAACTTTCAACTACAGTTTTTTTTCTCTCAAGATTTATCAGGAAAGACTAACAGCACTTATACTGTAGGTCAACAAATGGCCCTGCTTCTGGTCCTCCAAATGTCTTGTTTTGAAACAAATGTATACATTTCTTTTGTGTCTGTCTGATGGTTTGGTTGCGATGTGCTACGGTGCGCTACCTGGGAAGAAACACGAAAAGCATGAAAGAGCGGCAGCACCTTCTCCTCTCCCCGACTGCACAGTCAGCTGAGGGTCACCATCACTGGGATCATGCAAGGAAAGCTCTATTTCTTTGCTGCGCTGTGGTTCTACATTCATTACTTCTGCGTGAATTTTTCCTCTACATACTTTGACATGACTATTCTCTGGACAGTCGGGAGAAAAAAGGAGAGTGAATTAGGTCAAAATCTGTCAAATGTTACAATACCTTTCTATTTTTGGAAGCRTGTTATTGACACTACAGGCAAAAAATTGTTTAGGAGCAGTTGCTAACTAACTGTAAATAATTGTAGCTAGCTAACTAACTGTAAATAATTGTAGCTAGCTAACTAACTTGACTTACTGTGGGGGAAACAATTAACTTTTTTTTTATAGTTAGTTAGCACCAAAAGTGGCTCCACTAATGTTTACAAGCGTATTGACTGTTTTGGTGTATGAATGTTGCTTTTGGCCCCACATGGAAAACAATCTAAGCGAAACACTGGCCATGTTCGTTTTGCATCATTCCATTGGTCATAAAATGGTGAAATCTCCACCCACTGGAGCACCGGGCAATGTGAAACGTGCGCACCCACTGGTATGTACAATGGAAGTTTCTACTCCAAGGGCCTTCTGAATGGTTACAATTCAAATGACAATATTTCTGATACTTAAATAAGTGTGTTTATCAGGGAACATAACTATGTACATGTGTGTAACAGTGATTGAATATTATGTTTCTTCTACATACAGATCTAGGATTAGCTTCCCCTCCCTGAATCCTAACCTTAACCCTTACCGGGCATAACTGACCCAAGATCAGTGTTTAAAGGCAGCTTCCCCCTACACCAGGGGTACTCAACTCTTACCCTACCAGGTCCGGAGCCTGATGGTTTTCTGTCCTACCTGATAATTAATTGTACCCACCTGGTGTCCCTGGTCTAAAYCAGTYCCTGATTAGWGGKGAACAATGACAACATGAAGTGGAACTGGCTTCGAGGTCCAGAGTTGAGCTTGAGSGCTCGACACAATGTACCCACTCACTTGACTCCGTAGGCCAGGATGATGAGGCCTATCAGGACACCTATGGACCCGTCCAGGTACCACACTTTGGGATCGTGCTTGAACACCTCAGCACTGATTAGGATGGAGAAGCCCATGACTCCGCCCACCAGGGAGTTGAAACCTGTAGATCGGACAAGACAGGTAGACAGACAGGTAGACAGACAGGTAGACAGACAGGTAGACAGACAGGTAGACAAACAGTTTAGTGAAGTGTATTATCTCACATAGGGAAATTCATTTGATTCCAACAAACTATATAGGAATAGCTTGAACATTAACAACAATAATGAACACATGTATGTACATATATCTCATGAAATTACATGTAGTCTGCCACAGTCTTTATCCAAAAAGTCCAGAAGACAGACAGACACGGACGAACAGAGAGACGACTTTGAATCCTTTTCTATTGTCTCTCTCCTCATTCGATTYCTACTGTATAAGAGCCCACTTACTGGCTCCTCTGCACGTCAAAAACACACCGACTGACGAGGACCTCTGCCAGTCTTTTACAYACTGTACGTTTGATATAACCAGACTGGGCACGTCAATTACCTCAGAAAGGATATAATCTACGGCGCTGCATTCCTAGGGGCAATCTGCAGTTCAAACAACAACAAAGGGACACCCCGCCACTGTTATGGTAAGCAGCTGCGAGGACTGACCATCCATGAGACCAAAATTACACTGAGGCTATACAGTGTATGTTTACAATGACATTGTTTAAAACAAGCTTATATTTTGTGTTCTCATGCAGTGTGACAGTTGAACTGCTTATGAAGCATTTATAAGTTATATTCTTCAAGAATCAATATATATATATCAGTATATATCATTCATTTAGAAGTCCAAATATGTATGTAGCGATCACAGATTGCCCCTTGGAAGGCTTGTTTAATGACACGCWGCGAGAGGAAAATCTGGTGGGTAATTAACTCCTATTCTGCTAGCTGTCACATACAATKTAATGAACCTCACACACACACACTTTAATGAGCGAGTGTCTCCATCCAAAGCTGACCTTTCAAACTGGTTTGACGCCAGCCTGTCTGCCACAAATCTCTTATTGAAACGAGAAGGGGACATTTTAAGAGCTCAGGAGCTACGGAGTCGTCCATAAAGACTCCTAAGTAGTGAACAACTTTCTCAAGTGTAGAAGGAAATCGATGTACGGCCCAGTACCTGAGGATACCGGGCRATTCTACTGTCTGTGTGGGTACGAATCCCAGCACCTACCGGCTCTAAAAATATGAAAGGGAGTGCTTATCCGTGTTCTTACAAAATKACAGATACAAGTGAAGTGATACAAGTGAAGCATTCATATGGATCCATCTGAAATGACACACTATTCCCTATATTTTACATTTGAATTATTATTGTTGGACATAAAATACTGTTAAAACACCCGCAAATCAGCTCCAAGTGATTTKAA
This sequence comes from Salvelinus sp. IW2-2015, assembly GCF_002910315.2. Taxonomy (NCBI): domain Eukaryota; kingdom Metazoa; phylum Chordata; class Actinopteri; order Salmoniformes; family Salmonidae; genus Salvelinus; species Salvelinus sp. IW2-2015. The sequence goes on from NC_036852.1 coordinate 9,572,426, forward strand.
TTTTGTTCCAAAGTATTCCCACCCATAATATAAATCTATTTATGATTGTATACAAATGTAAGCAATGTTTGAAATTATTATGTTTTAGTTATATCTGTTTGTGCTTCTTGTGGTCAATTTGCAGTCTTCAAATTATTTGTAATTATACTGAACAAAAATATAAACGCAACATGTAAAGTGTTGGTCCCATGTTTCATGAGCTGAAATACAAGATCCCAGAAATGTTCCAWACGCACAAAAAGCTTATTTCTCTAAAATGTTGTGCACAAATTTGTTTACATCCCTGTTAGTGAGCATTTCTCCTTTGCCAAGATAATCCATCCACCTGACAGGTGTSGCATATCAAGAAGCTGATTAAACAGCATGATCATCACMCAGGTGCACCTTGTGCTGGGGACAAAAAAAGGCCACTCTAAAATGTGCAGTTTTGTCACAAAACACAATGCCACAGATGTCTCAAATTTTGAGGGAGCATGCAATTGGCATGCTGAYTGTAGGAATGTCCACCAGAGCTGTTGCCAGAGAATTTCATGTTAATTTCTCTAAATAAGCTGCCTCCAACGTCATTTTGGACAATTTGGCAGTACGTCCAACCGGCCTCACAACCACAGACCATGTGTAACCACGCCAGCCCAGGACATCCACATCTGGCTTCTTCACCTGCAGGATCATCTGAGAACAGCCACCCAGACAGCTGATGAAACTGAGCAGTATTTCTGTCTGTAATAAAGCCCTTTTGTGGGTGAAAATTCATTCTGATTGGCCAACACCTGGCTGCGCCCCTGCCCAGTCATGAGAAATCCATAGATTAGGGCCTAATTTATTTATTTCATTTGACTGATTTCCTTATATGAACTGTAATTCAGTAAAATGGTCCCGTGTGGCTCAGTTGGTAGAGCATGGCGCTTGCAACGCCAGGGTTGTGGGTTCATTCCCCACGGGGGGACCAGGATGAATATGTATTAACTTTCCAATTTGTAAGTCGCTCTGGATAAGAGCGTCTGCTAAATGACCTAAATGTGAAATTGTTGCATTTATCAAATCAAATCAAACTATTGGTCACATACACATATTTAGCAGATGATATTGCGGGTGTAGCGAAATGCTTGTGTTCCTAGCGCCAACACTSCAGTAGTATCTAACAATTCACAACAATAAAAAYGRATCTAAAAGAATAGAACACAGTATATACATATGAAATGAGTAAAGCAGGTTGTAAACATTATTGATGTGACTAGTGTTCCATTATTTAAGCGACCAGTGATTCTATGTTTATGTATATAGGGCTGCAGCCTCTAAGATGCAGGGTTGAGTAACCGGGTGGTAGCCGGCTAGTGATGGCTATATATGGCCTTGAGATAGAAGCTGTTTTTCAGTCTCTCGGTCCCAGCTTTGAAGCACCTGTACTGACCTCGCCTTCTGGATGATAGCGGGGTGAACAGGCAGTGGCTCGGGTGGTTGTTGTCCTTGATTATCTTTTTGGCCTTCCWGTGACATCGGGTGCTGTAGGTGTCCTGGAGGGCAGGCAGTGTGCCCCCGGTTGGGCTGACTGCACCACCCTCTGGAAAGCCCTGCGGTTGCGGGGCGGTGATACAGCCCGACAGGATGCTCTCAATTGTGCATGTGTAAARGTTTGTGAGGGTCTTAGGGGCCAAGACAAATTTCTTCAGCCTCCTGAGGCTTCTTCACCACACTGTTTGTGTGGGTGGACCATTTCAGATTGTCAGTGATGTGTACGCCGAGGAACTTGAAGCTTTTCACCTTCTCCACTGCGGTCCTGTTGATGTGGATAGGGGCGTGCTCCCTCTGCTGTTTCCTGAAGTCCATRATCAGCTGCTTCATTTTGTTGACGTTGAGGGAGAGGTTATTTTCCTGGCACCACTCCACCAGGGCACTGACCTTCTCCCTGTAGGCTGTCTCGTCATTGTTGGTAATCAGGCCTACTACTGTTGTGTCGTCTACAAACAAACTTAGGGAGGAGGCTTCTGATGTTAACATTCATGAAACCAAGGCTTTCACGGTTACAGAAGTCAACAAATGATAGCGCCTGGGGAATAGGAGTGGAACTGAGGGCTACAGGGCCTGGGTTAACCTCTACATCRCCAGAGGAACAGAGGAGGAGTAGGATAAGGGTACGGCTAAAGGCTATAAGAACTGGTCGTCTAGTGCATTGGGGACAGAGAATAAAATGAGCAGATTTCTGTGYGTGGTAGAATAGATTCAAGGCATAATGTACAGACAAGGGTATGGTACGATGTGAGTACAGTGTAGGTAAACCTATGTGTTGCGTGACGATGAGAGAAGTTTAGTCTCTGAAGGCATCAATTAACGTAGATGAGGTCTCCGCATGTGTGTGGGGTAGGAAGAAGGCATTTTGAGCGGGACTGAGGGCTCTACAGTGAAGGCATATTGACATTAAAGAGAGGCATAAAGCAATCACAGGTGTTGATCAGGAGAGCTAAGACAACAACGTGTAAATGGCGATGAATGGGCAGAGCGGGTCAGTTAGGTACATACAGGACCTGAGTTTGAGGCTGGGGCCGACAGGTAAACAAAATGAGGTACCGTGTTATTGAAACAGTCCAAGGAGAGTAGCAATAGGTTAGTCCGAGTGCTGTTCGGTAGTAACAACTTCGCTGGGCGAGCAGGGGACACAGCGTTCAGAAAAAGCTAGCGGGCCGGGCTAGTAGATGGTTCAGCGGCGATATCGTAACAGAATAGCCTGTTGAGACCACATCGGGCCATCACGTCGGCAGTCCAGTCATGATGGATCGGCGGGGCTCCGTGTCAACAATAAAGGGTCCAGGCCAATTGGCAAAGTAGGTATTGTAGCCCTATAATTAGCTGGTATATGGGTCTAGCTCGAGGCTAGCTCAAGGCTAGCTGGTGCTTGCTTCGGGACAGAGGCGTTAGCTAACAGTAGCCACTTGTTTGCAGCTAGCTAGCTGCGATGATCAGGAGTAATGATCCAGTGTAATGATCCAGAGAGGCAGGAATCCGATGATATGGTAGAGAGAAGCAGTCCGATATGTTCTGGGTTGATATCGCGCTGTGCAAGACTGGCAGGTGTTGTCCGAGCTAAGGCTGGCTGATGCCGGGGGGGAAAAGGCGAGGACCGCTAGCCGTGGCTTAGAAAGACTAGTAGCTAGTTAGCTGGCTAGCTCCTGATGGAAGTTCCAGTTATAAGCAATAAAAATAGCAGATCCGTACCACATTGGGTGAGGCGGGTTACAGGAAAGTATATTTAGTTCGTATATAGAAAGTGAGATTAAGATATATACGAATAAGACCGGCTATTTGCAAGGGATAAGACACGGGATAAGACAAACGACAGATATACACGTCCTACTGAGCTGCCATCTTGGATTTGGATGAAACTTGTTGATAGAACTTCGGTAGCCTTTTCCTCAAATATGCTTTATTAAAATCCCCAGCTACAATAAATGCGGCCTCAGGATATGTGGCTTCCAGTTTTTTACAAAGTCCAGTGTAGTTCATTGATTGTTATCGTGGTATCGGCTTGAGGGTGAATATACACGGCTGTGACTAGAACCGAAGATAATTCTCTGGAGAGGTAATACGCATTAGATTGTGAGATTTTCTAGGTCAGGTGAACAAAAGGACTTGAGTTTCTGTACATTATCACAATCACATCATGAGTAGTTAATCATGAAACATACACACTGCCTTTCTTCTTCCCGGAGAATTCTTTATTCCTGTCTGCGTGATGTACTGAGAACAAAGCTGGTTGTATGGACAGTGTATCCGGAGGGAGCCATGATTCCGTGAAACAGAGTATGTTACAGTCCCTGTTGTCTCTCTGAAAGGAGATCCTCGCCCTGAGCTCGTCCACCTTATTGTCCAGAGACCGAACATTAGCGAGTAATAGTGTGCACGCCTCCTGAGTAGGACTAGAAGTCCACTCTGAATACCTCTTCTCCACCGGTAGCGGAGGGTACGAACAAAGGAT